>NC_062966.1:16348409-16385050 GCF_023119035.1 Salvia hispanica
TGAGGCATCTTCTCTTGGGGTAAATTCTGCAACCCAAATCCAAGTTTTGTTGACATCCAATTCCTGATAATACTTCCAATTCTATAAACAAATCAACAATTAAGCTTGCAAAAAGTTCAAATCCTATAACAAAAGTAAATATTGGAAAATCAATCTTTCAAATGAGTTCACATCTAATACAATTGAATCATCTACTGCAAAAATATGGTAATATGGTTGCAACAGAAGCAAAAATCTCACGCCGTCCGCGTTAATTGATTGATTATTAGATTTCGACTTCGTCAGCTTGTCTGCCGTCACTTTAGGCGACGGCGTCCGGCTCCCTGCTGTGGCAGCTCTTCCGGCGGAGACATGATCGAGCTGCCACCACCTCGTCGCCGTCATATCAGCGCAATCGCAGGCGCAGACGGCGCTCAAACATGCGCTACATGATCGCTGCAAGCTCAATTCACAGCTGCCACAGCCTCTGTTGTTTCACCCTACGTTTCGAGACGGAAATCGCACACCGGCGCATCCGCGCCGCGTCACCCCCACGGCGGGCATAAGCTCTTCTTCAGCACTCCCCAATTGATGCCTCGCCGCTCAATTGCGGTCGAGATTGAGAGGTTTTCTTCTCTGTTTTGGGATTTTCAGATCGAAACCCAATTTTTCTCTCCCAACAATGAATCAACATTTACCATTCTACCCTTTCATATTAAATTAATCTAAAAATATTTATTGTGTGGCAAAATCTGGACCACTCATTAATAAAAATGAGTGGCTGATATTGCATCTCATTTCTCAATTAGCCTAAATAATCTCAATTGATCACAATCCCATATATATATATATATATATATATATATATATATATCAATTTATTTACAATTTATATAACTATTAAAACACTAATATAATAAGGGTTTCACTGTAACACTACTTTAAATACAGTTTCCTTCGTCCCTCATACTTCATCAATTTTTTCTTAATTCTTGTGCTATATTATATTTATATTTTTCTGAGACGGATGGAACAATTAAATTTTATGACTTGAGGCCAGGACGTGGAAATGGAATAATAAACAAAAAATACAAAATTAATCAACAAATCCAATTATAAAAATAACGCATTCTGTTCTATTGGAAAGTAATAATGGCGATTTTCCATAATTAGATAATGGTAAAGGGGATAACAAAAAGTACTAGTACGAGATACGAGGCGGGAGATGGGATAACAAAAATAATGGGCTTTCGACGTGGCATGTTCCCATTGTGTGAAGCAGAATAATTTATCTTTTTCTGAGAATAAAAAACTAAATTTAGAATTTTTTGTTTGGAGAAGAAGTTAGCAATAGCATGGAGATGAACAAAATGATAAAAACCGCAAGGAATAGGATTATGATTATCCTAGAACTAGAATAAGAATAGTGAACACACAAAAATGGAGGCTTGGTTCCTCATCATCGTCTCACTCTGCGTCGCCGCCCTACTCAAATCCACACTCACCCTTTTATCGCCGCGCACCAAGCGCCTCCCGCCCGGCCCTCCGGCGCTCCCCCTCATCGGCAACCTCATCTGGCTCCGCAAGCCCATCTCCGACCTCGAGCAAGTCCTCCGCCGCCTCAAGCCCCGCTACGGCCCCATCATCACCGTCAAAATCGCCCACCGCTTCTTCGTCTTCGTCAACGGCCACTCCATCGCCCATCAAGCCCTCGTCCAGCACGGCGCGCTCTTCGCCGACCGCCCTGGCCCCCCGGTCACCAGCACCTACCTCAACGCGCCAAGGAAAACCATCAGCTCCTCTTCCTACGGCCCCACGTGGCGCCTCCTCCGCCGCAACCTCACGCAGGAGATCCTCCACCCCTCCCGCGTCAGAGGATACTCCGCCTCGCGGCGCTGGGTGCTGTCTCTCCTCATGGATCGCATCCGCGCCGCCGCCAACTCGGAATCCTCCGTCAAACTGGTTGATCACTTCCAATACGCCATGTTCTGTCTCCTCGTGCTGCTGTGTTTTGGGGATAAGCTCAAGGAGGATCAAATCAAGGAGATCGAAGCGATTCAGCGTAAACTCCTCGTCAATTTCCAGAGATTCAACGTTCTCAATTTCTGGCCGCGGCTAGGGCGCATCATCTTCCGCAAGCGATGGCAGCTGCTGTTTGAGCTCCGCAAAGAGCAGGATAGAATCCTGATTCCTCTCATCAGAGCGAGAATTGAAGCGAAGAAAACGAAGAAGACGAACGAGGAAGAAGAAGATGAATTGGTGGCGTATGTCGACACACTAGCGGATCTAATTCTACCGGAAGAGAACAGAAAGCTCCACGAGGAGGAAATCGTGAGCTTATGCAGCGAATTTCTCACCGCCGGCACCGATACCACATCAACAGCACTGCAATGGATCATGGCGAATCTAGTGAAGCAGCAGGAGATTCAGGAGAAAGTGTACCGGGAGATAATTGGCGTGGTGAAGGAGGATGTGGTTGAGGAGGAGGATCTGCAGAGGATGCCCTACCTGAAGGCGGTGGTGCTGGAGGCGCTGCGGCGGCATCCGCCGGGCCACTTTGTGCTGCCGCACAAGGTGAAGGAGGAGGTGGAGCTGGAGGGGCACAGAATCCCCAAGGATACGTATGTGAATTTCATGGTGGCGGACATGAATTGGGACGCCAAAGTGTGGGAGGAGCCGATGGAGTTCAAGCCGGAGAGGTTTGTGGCCGCTTGCGAGGGGGAAGGTTTCGACGTGACAGGCAGCAGGGAGATAAAGATGATGCCGTTTGGGGCGGGGAGGAGAGTGTGCCCGGGATTCACAGTGGCGCTGCTGCATTTGGAGTATTTCGTTGCGAATTTCATACGCAGTTTCAAGTGGGAAGCAGATGGTGAAGTGGATCTTACTGAGAAGCAGGAGTTCACCATTGTCATGAAAAATCCACTGCGTGCACGCATCACTCCCAGAAACTAAAATATGCTTATTTATTTCTGTTTTACCTTTGCAGTAGGGTATTGATAGCACTAGTTTTATTCCTATGAGTATTAAGAAACCACATTTCTTGAAAAGAAAAGCAATCAAATCTATAAAAAACTTGTGTGATGAGTCATGTAATAATACATCAAAGTAAGTTTTTTCTTAAGTATGCTTTGTCTAAAATGTTGAAGAAAAGCAAGTCTTGTCATTCCAACTTGAGTGCCGCAAAGGTCTCCGCCACATCCATTGCAGTTTCAATGCGTGATGCATCACTCCCCTGACATCATGACACAAGCCACAATCAGATTCGACTATATGCAACAAAACATACTGCTTCTTGTTTTCTACAATACTACTACTTCATTTTCATCCGTCTCAAGCTGCTTGCACTATTTTTTGGCGAGGAATTAAAGAATTGATGTTTAAAAATTAAGTGGAGAGAGAATAAAGTAGGTGATAGAGAAAAAAAAAGAATAAAGTAGAAGAGAGGAAAGTTTTTGCCAAAATAAAAAAGGTGCAAGTAGCTTGGGGCGGGGAGTACGATTCTTGAAGCATTCAAAAATATGTACAGTACTTAAAGATTGCTCATGCATCATATTGGTCTCTATATTTGACTTATTTTAATCATAATAAGGGGTGATCAATGGGGCTTTACTCACCTGCCCTTGAGCAAGGCCTCCTTTTCCTCCGCCTCCTTTTCCACTTATCAGCTCCAAAACCTTCTTCAACCATTCCGTAACGTTTAACTGCTTGTACTTGCCATCTTTCTCTGGTACACCAGCACAAACAAAAGCCTTGTTCACTGTTTCGTCTCTGCTAAAGACCATCACTGCAATCCCCTATATAAAAGACAAGGAAATCATATTAAGAGAACCAGGTGTCGTGAACAGGTAGGAAGTGGTTGATAATTTGGGAAATAGGAAGTAGCTCATAATTTAAGTAGAAAGGCGCTGAGAACCTTCTGCTCCATGACTTTGACAACTGCCTCACGAATGGCAGTAGTATCAGAACCAACATCAACAAGTGAAATGCAGTAGTTCTTTCCATTCGATGAAGCACCTTCAGCTGTTTGTATTGCTGCTTCAATGGCTTTCCGTGTGTGTTCTTCAGCTATCTTCTTTTTGGCTTTAATGACTTGGCTCTGACAAAAACACAGTTTTCTGTTCATTTTCTATATCCCAATGAACTTCTATAGTATGTCATTAGACGATCAGAATACAAGAGAGTCTACTAGATAGGCACATAAACACTTGACAGAGAACAGGATTAACAAATTGTCTATGAGAAAATAAAAACAATTTATTTAAGAATCACGAATTCATCATCTAGTAAGTGACTTGCATTGATTTTCAAATGCAGATGGAAACACCCTGCACATACACTACCTAAATTCGTTTCTCAAATAATTTAACGCTTCACAGGTCACTGTGGACAAGTAAGATTTATGCTCAAGAGCAGTAACATATAACTCCACTAATACACAGCAGACTTGGGGCTGAGAAGTACCTGAAGCACAGAAATTTTTGCCTTGAGATCCGCTTTTGTTGCAGAAGGGATGGATGCTCCTTCCAGACGACTATTCAAGGATGTTACTTTCTGAGAAGTAATTAAAACAAAGGTCAGCTCAATAGCTCATAATATCAAAAGTAGGACATAGAAGATATTCATTTAGTAATGAAAAGGAAATCACGTCTTCAAGAACATGCCACTTTTGCAGACAGGTTAGAGTGTTAATTAAAACTATAAGATACGGCAGGTGGAATTGAAGGAAAGTACGATTGCATGTCAAAGTTTCAGGCACTAAGACAAGCAAGGGAAGTAGTTATCCAACAATCCCACACATAGCAATCGAAACAAATTTTGAATCTAAAACCCAAGAACCTGCTCCAGAATGCTTCCTTCAGTTTTGGATGCTTCATTTATTTCTTGTTCAAGTGATGACGCCAGTTCAAAAGCTTTGAAAGCATAATCCAGTGTGACTGCTGTAATTCTACGAATTCCTTTAGCAATTCCTTCCTCGGATAAGAGTGCGAATGCTTTCGCATCCCTTGTATTTGATATATGTGTGCCTGAACAAGCATGTCGACTTTATAAAACCCAGAAAAAATCCATGTAAGAGTTAATCAAAGTCCTTTATTTACCTCCACACAACTCAGCAGAGATTGATAACCATTCCTCACTTTCAGGATTTGCAAGTAAATCCTCCACTTTGCGACCGACTGATACAATCCGAACAGGATCAGGATACACCTACAAAACAAAGAGAAAAAAATTAAGAAAGAAAGATTAAAAACAAAACAAAAATGGCCAGAAAATTCAGGCAAAATGCTATGAGGTGATCTTCAAGAATAAAGATCTTCCTAGCTCTTACCTCCCCAAAAACAGCTCTTAGACCATTCACGCGTTTTGCATCAGCAAGCTTGGTTTCCTTTGCAAAAACATCCAGTTCAGCCTTAATCTGCTCATTCACTATGGACTCGATTTTTCTTAGTTCCTCTGGCTTCACAGGCTTCCCTGTATTACATTGAGGGAGAATCAGTTACCTAATATAGGGAATGGAAAAACATAAACAGGAGAAACTAAACAGGTAAGCTGACCATGAGAAAAGTCATATCTCAGCTTCTCAGGAAGAACAATGGATCCTTTCTGGTCTACATGGTTACCAAGTACCTCCTGCATTTATGACAATGTTTTGAAGGTTAATCTCAAAAATAAAACAGAACCCATGTAGAGAGTAAGTTTCTGTTCTAGCCTTACCCTTAGCGCAAAATTCAACATGTGTGTGCAGGTATGATTGGGAGCAATCAATGTTCGTCTATCATAGTCAACCTGCTCAGCCCCAACAAGAAAATACTTAAAAGGCAATCAAAAAGCACCTAATTTGTGTGTATTTGAACAATCATGATTAAATCCTTACGCATAAAATAATGTATCACCTTACAAACCACTTTATCGCCAAGGTAAAGTCTGCCGGTCTTTCCTCTAAAAGAACCAATATGAATAACAAACCCACCATAAATCTGAACATTGCTCACTTCAAAAGCTCCATCAGGGCCTTCAATTATTCCTGTATCATGTATCTGCAAGACAATACGGAGTGTTAAGTGAATACAGAACTGTGTTCCAAACACATGGGTGATTTCGCATTTGCACAAAAAAAAGCCAAGGATAATTATGAAAGATAAAGAGAAGAGAATTATAATGCCCAGCACAAATGGAAAACCAACTAAATCCATGCAAGAAAACTCTATCTAAGGATAATGACTTATATATTATGGTGTTCATATTTGTGTTTTGCAGACCATTTCAGGAAATCTTGTGTTCTAGTCTAAAATAAGTAGTTAAAAACAACTCAAGTTCATCCAAACAAACTTCAGCCTATGATCCACCCATCCATCAATCTTGGGTAACAGCAACATAGCAACATAAATACTGTGAGTTTTATGTAATTATTTTAATTATTTTAACTAGGAAATAATCTTTAAAAGCAAATTTGAGGTAATAATCTTCCACCACAACAAATTGAAAAATGTACTGGACATATTCAGCTTCTGAAAAAATAAACACATAACAAGCTGACACTATGAAAAGGTGAAAATCAATAAATAAGTGCTATATGTGACAAACGAGATAAAATCCACAGCAGATTGATTTCAGATGTTTACCTGACCACCTTGCTCAGCATAAAAACTAGTAGTCTCAAGGATCAAGCCAACTTCTTCACCAGGGACAACACTTTCAAGGAATTCACTCCCAGTGTAAACGGCTTTAATCAGACTTGTATGGTCCTAAAAATTAGAAAGAAAGAAAAATACAGCTCTAAAATGAATTATTTATGGCCACAAAACATAATGATACCAAGATTATTATGTAGGGAAGTAGCAGAGACACAAACTGAAAAGCCAATTTTGACTTATACAGTTATACAGAGTAGCAACTAGCAAGAATGATTGAGTGCAGCTAATTGAATGGTCACAAACCTGAAACCAAGTAAATTTGAATGAGTCATCCGTAGCAGAAACCCTTTTCTTGTGCAATGAGGAAGTAGCATCGGCATCCATGGCAATAACAGCACCAGCTTGCTAGAAAATGAACAGATAACTTTTAGCATAACCATATTCAGAGGAAACATAACCTTTAGACTATCAACTTCAAGATACTTCTTTCAGTGCATCAATATCAAGAACTATTCTCTTTTGCTTATGATAATTAATTAATTTTACAGCAAGAACATACTTTCAACTTCGAGAACTTTGATTGTGAGTTTCTTAACGAATCAATAGAGTATGTCCCTGAAGAAGAAGCAATTATCTATTTATTTTATGTAGTGTGCATTATCACCTTATTCTGTGCATTCCTTGACCTTTCTCGTGCTTTATTCATAGCTAGATTAAAGCCTTCCGAATCCACTGTCAAGCCTCTTTCTTCGGCCATCAGCTGATAGACACAAGTTTTTGGTCACAATCAAAAGAACAAAATCATTAACACACAGAAAACTAAAGAGGCAATCACCTGCGTCAAATCCAATGGAAATCCATAGGTATCCCACAAGTCAAATGCATCCTGCAAATTGCAATTAAATAGAAACTTGCCGTTAGAGGCTAAAAACCAGTTTCCTGATTGCAGCTAAGGCTAGTAGACCAAATGTATTACTATATAGTAGACATTTGCAGGATACCAGTATATCACAGCTACACAGATTTCAGCTTTTCAATTATATCTGTACACAGGATTATTGAGAATCAACAAACTTGGGGCAAGAGCACAAAAATGACCATGTGGAGGTAGTCCCCTAATCGATGAGAACACAAAAGAAAGTCAATAAGTTTTCAACCACCCTTCTATGCATTGACATGGAGAGTAGAAAATATAATTCCAATTCTCCTTGATTAAGTGAGGAAAGGAAAACCTAAAACAAATTGAAAATAATTCTTATGATTAAAGGAACATACTCCCTCTGACCCAAAAAAATAGTCCCCCTTTAGGTCCGTCCACTTCTATTTTCAGAAACTTTTTCACCACGCATTGGTCCAACTACCCACTTCAACTACTTTTTATCTTTCTTTGTCCTACTTTACCAATTCCCCATTAAAACTTGTGTTGTCCCTTAAGTCTATATTTAGGGGGCAGGCAGAGTACTAAAAAATCACAGACTCACAGTATGTGTTGCTCGAACACAGTAGCAGCATATGATTGATATATACAACCACATACTCATGTCTCATAGTGGGTTAAATGGTTGCTGACTTGCTGCACATGGGAGAATGAATACCAGGAAGTCTGTTTACAGCTTAGGAACTACACTTATTACTCTTGATAAGTGATTCTTTTCATGTATCAGGACATTTCAGTTAGATTGCATCTAATAAATATGGAGTTCCATGCAAGGGCTCTAGCCAATCACATAAACAAATCTTTTGCCACTGACAAGCAAAACGTGTATTCGACTCCTCTACTCAATCAAATAGGTCGTGAAAATATAGTAGTCTGCTTTCTAACTCAAGACATTGAACAACAAAAGAAGACTCTTTCGGGTGACAACAAAACTGGCTAATCACTTGCCTGTCCACTAAGCGTTTTCCCTTGGACTTCTTGAGCAGCCTTCTTAAATTTCTCAATTCCCTGTTGAAGAAGCAGACCAATGTATTAGAATAGATTCATTATTTCTATTAGGGGATCTAAACTCAGTATTTAAACATAAACTATGTCAGTAGTAGAAGATGGCTAGAGAGCCATGTCATATGTTTGAGAATTGAAGCTGATATAACCCAAATAAACAGGTGAAGACATAGATCGGTTGTCTGCAAATAAAACTGAAGCTGCAGACTGGCCAGCCAATGACCAAAATGAGAAGCATAATAGAAGAAGATAAAGGAAATTAATGAACATACTTTAGTCAAAGTCCTGCCAAAGCTAGCCTCTTCATCCGCAATGATTTCCCTAATCTTAACGGCATGTTCTTTCAGCTCCGGAAAAACATCACTCATGACATCCACCACTACTTGCACCAGCCTTTTCACATAATAATGTATTAGAATGAGAAGTAACAAACAAACTCGATTCTCCATTATGCAACAAAATATGTGAAATATACGAATAAGGAAATGGGAGGGGGTATATAGTGAAATACCATGACAACCGATAAGTGCAGTACAGAATACAAAGGATATATTATGAGAAAGAAAAACAAAACAAAATTGAACAATTTGGTAGATATGTACCCATTGAAAAAGCCTGGCTGGGCTTTCAGAACTTCAGTACCATATCTGACAGCTCGTCGAAGGATGCGCCTCAACACATATTCGCGTCCATCATTACCTGCAGATCAGTATATCAGCTTATCACGCCATCTAAAAAGATTCACATGACTATCATTAGCTGCAACTATATAATGACATTCCTCAAACAAGTTCAGAAATTCAGATGCTAAGAGTTCAGAACTTATGGTATTGCAGGAAATATGAATAAGAAATACACAATGTCTCAAGCAAGCCAAATTACAACTTTCAAACTAGTACTTCACCTGGGCAAGAACCATCAGCAATGGCGAATGAAATCGTTCTAATATGATCAGAGACCACCCTGTAGGCCATGTCAACCGTGTCTAGGTCATCAGATCCAACTTTCCCAGAGTATGGGCGGGCTTTAGTAGCCTAAAAGGATTAGAAATTACTTAGTGAACACAAATACCTAACACATGGATGGTCAAGTAAAAGAATAAAGGAGCTTGGGAGCAACACCCCTTATTTTTTTCGGCCATGTCTTAATGTATCATAACATATTTCACAAGCTTTAACGATTAAAACATGAAAAACTTCTTAATTATCTAAAATGATTCTTCAGACTGAAAAAGGTTAAATTTACCAAAACTGGGATATTTCAATTTACCTGTTGTATTGCATCAAATATAGGCATGAATATATCAGTGTCGTAATTGCTCATCTTATTTTGAAGAATAGAAGTTAATCTTTCAAAACCCATCCCAGTGTCAACATGTTTCGCCGGCAGAGATTTCAGTACTCCATCAGCTTCCCTGTTAAACTGTGATGTGCGATCAATTCAGTTGCTAAAATCATACCAAAAAAATACTCCTTCCCCACCCCCACAGAAAAGAATAAAGAACTACCTGAATAAACACAAGATTCCATATTTCAATTACTGTAGGGTCATCATTGTTCACAAAGGATGCAGCATCACGTCCACCAATCCTATCAAAATGGATTTCAGTACAGGGTCCGCATGGCCCAGTATCCCCCATCTCCCAAAAGTTATCCTATTATTTCAAAGTAGCATAAAATTAGGAAATTCAGTGAATATACATATTAGAAATCATTTAGCCTGCCAAATTTAACTAAATGCAATGTAGAGCACTAAATATACAAATATACATACAATAGGCACATTAATGAACCATTATCCTCTGTTCATTTCTTGATTTTTTTCTAATGTCTATCTATCTTAGTGTTGTCCTCCAAATGCAGACATGTCCATGCTGTTGGATCCACCGATTATGCCACTCTTTCCGATCATGGCATGACAGTTTACATCAATATAGCTATGAAGTATGAACTCAGAGACACATAGATAGATACAGCTGTATATGCATGCACACTTACAAATAAGTAAAATCATGCGCGGTGCAGATGAAGTGAAGGAACAAGAGAAGACATCATACTTTACAACCAAAAGGCAAGACACGGTTGGGAGGAAGAACTTGGAGCCACTTATCCCTCGCTTCTAAGTCAGCAGGAAGACCAAGTTTCTCATCACCACCAAAATAGGTCGCATAAATTCTATCTGCAGGCAACTTATATACCTGTTCCATAGTACAACAAACCAAATTTAAAGTGAAACCAATAAAATACCGAACAGAAGAACAAAATTCATCTCGACAAATAGAAACCACGAAGGAAACTAGCCTTGGTAAGAAGCTCCCAAGCCCATTCAATGGCCTCATTCTTGAAATAGTCCCCGAAGGACCAATTGCCAAGCATCTCGAAGAAGGTGTGGTGGTAGGTATCCTTACCCACATCATCGAGATCATTATGCTTGCCGCCAGCACGAATACACTTCTGAGTGTTGCAAGCACGTTTGAGTTTGCTTAACTCCGTATTAGGGTCAGCTGTGCCCAGGAAGATCGGCTTGAACTGATTCATACCTAACCAATACAATCAATTAATCAAACACACTCCGGCAACAAATGAAATCAGCATCTATAAGTTAGGCTGCCTTAGGATCAAATATAGCTACTCCACTTCAAATTCAGTATTAGGTTTTCAATTAACACCAATTGTAGAAAGCACGCATATTCGAGAAGCGAGAATTTACCGGCATTAGCAAATAGAAGAGTGGGGTCATTATGCGGAACAACAGGGCTCGATATCCAATTGACGTGAGATTTGTCCTCGAAGAATTTGATGAAGGTTTCCCTAACTTTCTTCGCCGGCCACTCGATTTCAGTAGCCTGAGACCCCATAGAAGGCGTTGATGATGACGCCTCTGCCGCAATAAAACCGGTAGAGGTGCTGTAGAAGTGAGCCGGAAGGAAGAGCGCAAGACTCGGGAGTGTGGTAGTAGCAGCCGGCGGCCGATGAGGGCGAGGTGATGGCGGCGGAAGTTTGAGAGCTCTGCGGGCCAAAGAGGAAATGCTCCAACTGCTACCTTTGATAGTGTAAACCCTCATCCATTCCCTTTTTTGCCACCCTTAACTATATTTATGTGAGTCTAGTATTTTGTAACCTTTTCCTTTTCCTTTTCCTTTTCCTTTTCCTATGTTATTGAATTGCTGAATATTGCGCTAGCTTGGCGTGAAAAAATAAATATTCGTTCAGTTAAAATTTTCTCAAATAAATTATGTAAGGATGATTTGGTGTGTATGACGCTCGAATATTTAAAAATACTAAAAGACGAAAAATATATGAGTAAAAGAAATAGAAGACGAAGACTATTCAAGTAAAAAAAATAAGATTATAGGAGACGAAGACTATATACTACAAGTATGTTAGTGGGCTCCAACCTCCAAGAACGCAATGTGACATGGAATATGTTCAGATTCCAGATTCTATTTTAATGAGTCAGTGGATTCGATCCCAATTGGAGTCTTGTAGGAGTTCATAAAAGATATATGTCCATTCAAAATAAAATGTTTTTATTCTAGATTATTCAATTAAATATGATATCAAGTGTTTGCTAAAATAAAATAATTTTATTTCTACTTTTAACTTTTTTATTTTACTTTTCTTCACATAACTCAGAAAATAGCATTATAGAAAATCTCATGCCTAAAAATAAATATTTCATATTTTATAGGACGGAAGAAGTATATTAAGTGGCGTTCACTAGGTTAGACACAATAATATAAAAATATAATATAGAATAAAGTTAAATACTACTATAATAGTTATTTAGTCACCGTGTGAGATGAATAATCTTCTTAAGATTATCCACGATGGATACCCTAATGAGAGCCCTAGTGGTTGTATCATCAGCAATCCTATCTTTCTGCAATTGTAGAGCCTTAATGGATGATGTCCTATCTTTTATCTATTTATCATTTAGTATTTTTTAACTTTGTTTATAATTACTAAAATGAGAATAGAGAAGAGAAAGTAAGGAGTAGAGAGTATTGGTGTGTGAAAAGTGAAGAGAAAATTGGATATTTATAGTGGTTTACTTTTAGGGTTTAAAGAATTAAAAATAAATAAAAAAATAGAAAAAAGTCGGATCGGGCTCGGGCATCGGGCTGCAATGGATGCCCGATCTCACGCCCAATGGATCGGTCGCGACCGATCAGTCGGTCTTCGTCTGGCGCGCCCAACTCATGCAGTGGGTGCCAAACGACGCCCGAGCCCGATCTCGGACGATCGAGCGTGAGATCGGGCACCCATAGTGGATGCTCTAAGTGCTTATTTGGTAGCCTAAATAAGGCTAAGACACACTCCGCTGAGTTATCAAGCTTATTTGAATGTTTGGTAGATGAGATGAGGCGTAAAGCCTATTTCGGCTTGCTGAGGCTCGAAATGAATTAGTTCAAAATGGTGGATTATTTAACCGACCATTTGAGTGAGATAACATATCCATCATCTAGATATGATACAAAATGACTAAAACACACTGCTCTTCCAATTGAATTTGACGTGAAAGTGAAATTTGATCAACAATTTTAGGGCCTTTCTCCAACGATTTTAGGGCTTTTCTCCAACAATTTTTTCATTTAAATTTAACAAGAAATTTGATCAATTATATCAAGTTTCAAAAATTAGGGCGGACAAGCATCTTCAATTCCCGAAATTAGGCTCGACGACGCAACCCAACACGACCTCCTAGACAGCCCACGGGTGGCGGTTCCCATGTCGGCGTGGTGGGTGGTGCTGTAGTACGTGATGTGCGGGTTGGCTGATGTGTTTGTGGTGGTGGGGATAAGGAGCGTGCAGCGAAGCAGAATTTTTGTTGGGTGCTTGGGGTGTGAGCAAGGAAGAGGCGCTACAAATCCTACTTTTTTGGGTTGGAGAGAAATGGGGAGAGTGGGGGAGAAATGGACGAAGATCTTGAAAAATTTAATTTCATAGGGTTAAATTAGTAATTTTAGGCTTTTATCCTGATTTTTATATTTGTTACCAAACAATATGACTAAATTGTTTATCATGAATTTTATCTTAATTCTTATCTTAAAGCTCATTTTAAATAATTATATTGTACTAATTGTTAGAGTTAAAATATTGAAAGCATCTTTCGAGTGCTCGTATATGTAATAACTCTTTTGTCCAATTTTACCATTTAATGAGAAACAATATTTTGTTACAATGTGTTTTGCTTATGTATTCTTTATGTATTTATGAGATGTTGAAATGTGTTTTCCATTTAAATGCATAGGTTAAGCAAAATTAGTCTAAGTCTTCTGCATTGTAGACTAGTTGTGAGCGGTGTTCACAGTAGGTAATTTGTCGGTTCTTGCAGAAGGAAAAATGTTTCACAATCTATATAGGCTTTGACTAACTATCGTGAAAGGTTGCGACGTCAGTCCGAAAGTTTCCTTACCTAAGGAGATGAACGAGGTCGGTGTGGTATAAGTGAAATGATCAAACAGTGAGATAAGTCTTCCTTGACTATTTATTGAAAGACGAGGTTTTGGTGATTGTCATTTCTTAATAATTGTTGACATAATGTTAAGCATACGATATTAATTGAAAATTACTTTGACCTATCAAATAGTAAGGGTATCTTGTTGCCCAAGAATCACGATCGATTGGGTGGTGATCATTAATGCTTAAGTGATGCTAGTATTGTTATTGCAACGAATCGTGTGCTGAGAGAGGCTAATCTGATAATATCCTCAAGAGATGTTTAGAAAAAAGTTTTATTATTCAGAAAACTGGCTAATTGAAATTTATTTCATGAATAATAAATAATGTTTATGGCTAGACCACTCTTGAAAAAATATAGTATTAATTAATAAAGGTCAGATAGCAGACTTGATATTAATTAATGAATATTTAGATCCCTAACACGGGAAATGAATAAATTAAAGAGGAAGTCCCAGAATGCTCGTAATTTCGGTTTTGACGAACAGACAGTATTATATATATATATATATTGGATTATAATAATATCTAAGTTTGGGCTTGGATTAAATTAGTTTTAATTTAATTAGTGAAAGTCCGAACTGTGGCCCAACCCAATCCTCCATAAATCCCTAATCTGACCCAAAATGATCAACTTAATATAAAAGGGATAAGATGAGAAGACATATTATTTAAATACTCATTACTTTCGTTCTCTCTGCAATCACAAAGAGATTGAAAAATAACGATTTCTAGGATTCTTCAACCTAGAGATTTCTGTGTTCAATTCATCTTCAGCTTTTGAGAATTTGACGAGCTTTGCCACACAAATGTCAAATTCGAGTTAAAGGAAACATATCAAAAGATTCGTGGTTGAAATTCATAGAAGAAGGCGATAGAATCCAATTCTTGATTTTTTATGGTACGTTATTTTATTGTATATATATTCAATATAATATGTGATTATATGCTCAATCATGTTTTATTGTTTAATATCTAAATATTGTTTAATATCTAAAAAGCATGTTTAAATATAAATCTTTCGATCAAACTAAACAAATCTATTGCGAAAATCAATACTAACCTAATATGTCTACAAAAATGCACTTAAAGTGTATTATAAAACATGACAAGATATACTGTCACAAAAAGTTTCGAGAGAAATGGCAACCATACAAAAGACGAAGAATAAATATAGAGAAACGTCCTAAACGGCTAGCCCACGTAATCATGAAAGACTGCATGGAAATATATAGTTGGGCTTAGTTTTAGAGTAAAAAAGATAAAGACAATGGGTTTGGCCCAATAGTTAATTAATTAATCATTACCAATTAGATAAGTATGTTCATATTTTTAAAATGGCAAAACAAATACTCCCTCCGTCCGCGAATAGGAGTCCAGTTTTGCCATTTTGGTCCGTCCGCGAATAAGAGTCCCGTTTTGCCATTTTGGTCCGTCCGCGAATAAGAGTCCCGGTTCATTATTTCTATAAATGGTAAAAGGCCACAAATTCCACCAATTCATTCCACTTCCATATCATTTAAAACTAATATAAACAAGTGAGACTCATTTTCCACTAACTTTCTTTCACCCACTTTTTTTAATATTTCTTAAAACTCGTACCGGAAATGAATGAGACTCTTATTTGTGGACGGAGGGAGTATTTTAAATTGTATCCATAGAAATATTATGCTACAACACATCTCATTTATTCTTATATTATTTTTATAATTTTGATGAAAGGGTGATAGAAAATAAATTAACAGCCTAATTACTAGTATTCAAAATTGGTGAGAATAGGTAAACATGTGAACCTTTTTCAAGGAAGATTGGAATTATTACTTTGGTACTATTCTTGTGAATATTTATTTAAATAAGGGAAATTGGTCTCTAAAATCATGAACTTTGCCCAAATTTTGGTATTTCCCATGAACTTTGAAATTGGTATATAATATCACGAACTTTGCATTTTGTTTGGTATTTCCCATGACATGTTTATTACTATATTTGACTAACTTACGAAGCTTTTATCATACTTGACACAATTAAATCAATGTGGTTTTCAACGTGACTTTTTATGCTACATGTTATGAACTTAAAAAATGGTTTCAAATATTATAAAACATATCACGGTTGCCTATGTTAAATAAGATTTTGATGAAAATATCTTATTTGAGTGAATTTGGGAAATACCAAACAAAATACAAAGTTCGTGATATTATATACCAATTTCAAAGTTCATGGGAAATACCAAATTTTGGGCAAAGTTCATGGTTTTAGAGACCAATTTCCCTTTAAATAATTTCGTATGTCATAATGTGGCTACATGAATTTTTGTTATATGTAAAAAATGCATACAAATGAATTTCATTAAAAATGTAAAAAATTAGTTTAAATTATATATATGTTATGTCAAAAAATAGTCAAACATTTTTTAAAAAGAGATGCCTTGACTTTTTGCATAATATACTTAACCATTATATTGAACAGCCCATACTCACACTTACGAAAAAAAGTCAAAATCACATTTGTAAAATGAGGTTGGATTCTGCTTTCAATAATTAGATCTAAAATTTAAAATGGCGTTGTTTATAAGTGGAATATAAATTGTTCATAAGATATAAGGGTTAACTTTGAGTCTTTCATGTCATAATTTAAGTTATAAGATAAGTCCACGCTACACTTCGCATATATTTTAGTTCTCGTGTTGAACATAACGATGCATTTTGGCTATCTTCATCTAATTTTCGGGATGCATTTTGGCTATCTTCATCTAATTTTTGGGAAATTGTGTACTTAATCTTAATATTGACGGATTTGGTGAAAGTTTTAGAATGATCTACTTTATCCTTCTCTTTAAATTTTTGTGAGCAAACACAATTAATGGTTAATTACAATTTACAAAGGTTTATTATTTTTTCTTAGGCTATAAGATAATTTGCAATTATAATTTAATTCAATTCCTAAATAAGGTTTCACGAGGATCCGAAAATCATATTTGAAAAATGGCTCTATAGCCTACACATATTTACTTTAAAATATTTCTCTTTTTTCATAGTCCAATAACCAATTAGTATGATGTTCATGAGTTGTGCTTTTGTTAGGATCTTAAATTTATAGGGAAATTTATCACTAAAACCATGAATTTTGGTCAAATTTTAATATTTTCCATGAATTTTAAAATTGGTCTAAGAATATCACGAACTTTACATTTTGTTTGTTATTTCTCATAGCAGCCCAAATAAGATATATTCGACAAAAATCTTATTATACGTGGACAACTGTGAAATGTTTATAATATTTTAAATTACTTTTTAGGTTTGTGACAAATAAGATAAAAAAACTATGTAGAAAATCACGTTGACTTAGTGGTCCCAAGTAGAATAAAAAATGCTCGGAAGTTGGTTGGATATGATGATTGATCTGCCATGGGAAATAACAAACAAAATGTAGATAGTACACCAGGTGGTATTGACAGTCGTTGGCCGTGAAGTCAATCGCTGGTGTTAAACCATCTAAAACATCTTTGAAGAGGGGGGAAGAGTAGAGCACGTTCAAGTCGTTGGATCTGGCCGTACCAAAATATGCATGCCAAATCCATAGGTGGAAGTCGGCGACTGCTTTTAGGATGTGTATCGGGCCGTTGCCTTTGTGGCCGCTTACGTGTGCCCCCCTCCAACATACCAGACAATTTTTGTACTTCCAATGCATACAGTCAATGCTGCCAAGCATGCCGGGAAATCAGCGGTGTGCTTCGTGAAGATGAAGCAGCTGCCGACAATCTTTAGTGTTGGGTGCCTAAAGGATTCATCACCGAATGTAGTGCAAACGTTGGCTCAGACATTTTTTTACGCAGTCGATTCCACCGGACTTCCCCACATGCAAATACTCGTCGAAAATATCTGGTGATTTCCAGATAGCAAGTTGTCGGATGGCGCAAGTACACTTCTGCAGAGGCGAGAGACTTACCCGACCGGTTACGTCTCGCTGTGTTTGGAAGTATGGATCACGGGCGGACAATGTGTTAGAAATACACATAAACAAGCGTTTTGACATGCAGAAACAACACTGGAAGTAATCATTTGGGAACCGTGGCTCGTCACAAAAATAGTCGTTCACGAGCCTTTCATTGGTTCCCTCATGATCACGAGTGAATAGCTACGAGTTTTTTTCGGTTGCAGATGAAGGGGGTGGCGTCAGCGGCAGCGACATAATATTATTGATATTATGCTTGTTCTTCTTGCTCCGCTTCCGCAATCAATCGGCCTAGATCATTCAGATCCATTTGGAGAATTGTACGAAGAAATATGGGAGAAGTATGAGTGAGAGATAGTTTGATGTAAAAAATGAGTGATGAATGAGAGTATTTATAGATGATTTGGAGATAAAAAACAATTTTTTTTTTTAAAAGGTCATAAACGACTCAATTTTTTGGAGTTTTTTTTTTGTATTAAATTTAAATTTTTTTTTCAGAATTAAAAAAATGTATTTGAACGAATTAAATTGACACCGAATCACGGGGGCGATCGCCGCCTGTCCTGTGCATCCGCCCACCGAAAGAGCACAAATCTTAGCTAAGGCACGCCTGCTCCTACGGCAGGAGCGCAACCTTGTGTAGACACGCTGCCGTGCTAACGGGGTGATCATAATTCTCAGCTAAGACTGCGTTGGGATGCTCTAAAAGCCAATTGGCTGATGAATAGTGTGAATGCGGTTAATGGGTATATTCGTAATAGTGCAGGGTAGGGTGGGCTGATGGATCACGTGCCACACAATTTGCACGTGTGAGAGGCGATGGGCTGCGTTAGTCACGCAATCTTGCTGTTGACACGATAACCTTTACCCATTCTTACGGCTATGGAATTCTAGTAAAGAAAATAGGACATATTAATTAAATGCTATTGCCCATAGCCTTGAAGAAAATATAAACTCCTATATAAATTTAATACCTATACTACTGTTCATTTTAAGTAAAAGAATCTTCGAAATATACATGAAAGAATATATTCCATTTATCAAACCAAATCAGATTAATTTTGCTTCTAATTCAATCCGCGTATCATTTTCCAGAATATATTAGCTGCCCACAATTATCATCTCAATATATACGTACGATATACGGATGTATGTATAGGTCGACATGTATAATAAATTATATACGAGAGTTTTAATTTATTTTATATATAGTATATATATAGAGTAAGAGGAGGAGAAAGAGAGGTGGAAATATAAGGGCAGATTGTGTAATCTGTATTTTCTCGCAGAGAGAGAAATATTTTTGGGAGAGAGAGGGGAAGAAATTGTTGAAACTCGGCAACACTGCCAAAACCATCAAAAGCCGATACATGCCTTCAGTAGTAAACTCTCCTCATATATTTCCTTCTGATTTCCGGCAAACATTCTCGCTGCAGCAAATCCCACAAGTTTCTGTATTGGGGATTTTTTCCAGATCTTTTAATTATATATGTGAATTCCAGTGAATGATTTTCGATATATCCACTCCAAGCTCTCTAATTCCAATCCAATTTCAGCTATTAATCAATTAATCATCACACAGTAACACAGAGGCAAACAATTTCCATTTTCTGAATTTGGCCTAGTTTATTATCGCTTGAGCTTTCCCCGATTTCGATAATTGCTTGGATAATTAATGCTTGATCGACCGGGGGCAACCCGCCGATGAGAAATCGGAGGCAGCGGACTCTCCAAGACATATGCGATGTCACTCCCACTCTATCTCAGCCGCAGGCATGTTTTTTTGATGTCCTTTTTGAAACCTAACCTTTTAGGGTTCACTTGATTCCTCACATTTTGATTTCCTTTTTTTTAATTACTTATTTTGCAAATCTCTGGCACGCTCATTGCTGTGGTTGTCTCAAGTTTCAGTTTTGATTCATTCGATTGTTTGATTTAAATGAGATATGCGATGAACTTGCAGATTTTTGGGCACTGGATTTATCTCTACACACGAATGCATGCCTTACCTGGAATAGTTATAATTTGACAAGTGTATAGAACCTGTTACGCCACTTAAGTGTAGTTGTGCTGACGGAGTCTTTGGTGTATTATGTAAATATATATGCTCTGGTTGTGTTATTTTCTCTGTGCTAGCGGTTGGACCTTTAGTTTTCATTATTGTATTTTTATGTGTTCGTCAGATTACCCCAGTATTGAGAGGAAACCTTAGGATGCAAGGACCAAGTGATGAAGCAAATTGTGACTCACTGACCAATATGGTGAGATAATATCCGGTAAACACTTTTTGCATCATGTCCTGTTGCATTTGCCTCTTTTGCACTTCTGTCTTGCTCTTCCTCTTCATAGTTGCCTTAAATTATCATAGAGTGCTCATCTTTTTTATTTTTTATTACTGTGATGGTCTAAGATGGCTCATCTTATTAAGCTTTTGAAGGTTTGTGATGAGAATTAGAGCTCTTTGAATGTTATTCGAAGAATACTTGTTTTTTCTCATTTGGCATGTGCGGTTACACATCTTCTGGATCTCTCTCTCAGTGCTGATAAAATACTTTAGATGTTTCATAATTCTTTTTTCATTTGATGTTGATGACAATGGTGCATCTATATACTTCATGCTAGCAGTTGAACCAATAAATGTGCAAGATGTCAGCTGTGCACTGCATTTTGATCCTACTTTCTCCTCCGATGCTTCCAGCACGCAATTGTTCCGGCTTAAATTATACTCCAAAGTTAACTCAGTTTATTGATCTGTTAATTTGCCAGGTGACATCTGAAAATAGCAGCCATTGCTCCAGTAGAAGCTCAAAGGACCATTTAGGGAAGCCTAGGTCTTGCAACGTGTGCTCTGCTCCTTGCTCTTCCTGCTTTCATATTAATAAGGCTCTACTGAAATCAAACAATGAGCATGGTGGAGAAACCTGTGCTGGGAATACTGAAACTGGGCAATTAAGCATACTGAACACTGTTGGAGGCATGGATTCAACTGCTGATTCCTTTTCTGAAAATGCAGCAGGCAAGGCTTCTTCAAGGACTTCCAATGCATCCGATGGCCGGAGATCTCCAGAAGGTCATGATGATTGCTTGTCATGTGTCAGTGGAACTGACGAACTGTTGAATAGAAAATCTGATACGGAAGATAGTGGGAATAAGTGTAATAAGCAGAACAGCGGAGAAATTTTTAGGAAGATGTCACCTAGTAGCTCACAAACTGGGACATATTCACAAAATTCAGGCACAGTAGGAATTAATCTTACAAAAAGCACTGATGATGCTACTGACATACAGAAGGTTCGGAATACCTCTGAAGCTTCCAATGGTAAGAACTTACCACATGAAGAAAACCCAGTAAACGTAAAGGATGATAGACCTTCAGATACTAAAGTAGAGCCGTTGAAGGGTTCAACTGAGCATTTAAATTCATCATCACCTAATGGTGTGGCTTCTGATGATGTTTGTTGTGATCCTCCAAAAATGATTTTGAACCCCACAGAGAAGAATAATGACATGGAGATTGACCCTCAACCTGCTGATGAGAGTGATGACTCGGATATGGTGGAACAAGATGTAAGAAAGTGGTATACAGTCCTGTTTCATATAGTTTGATAATGTGGCCAATCATCATGTTTTGATGGTATTAATTCTACCCATATATATGGAACAACAAAAATGTTCATATTTCTGGGATCTCTCTGATAGACCTATAGTTTGTACAAGCATGACTCATTATGGACTGACACCCCCTTTTGAGTTCATGAAGCCTGGAGATCACGAAACTAAATATATATGGGGTGGACTAGCACTTGTGTTCATTTACATGGTTATTTTTCTGATGACCATTTCTAGACCTTAATTTTCCAAATAGACTTTAGATAATTCGAAGCACTTGATGATTAAAATCTGGTCCTAATATTGCTATTGTTCCTTTTATTTTGAAAAAGTTAAGTATCACTTAATGTCGACAAGATGCTTCTGCTATTTTTCTACTGGTATATGCATATATGAAGACTGTTGAAGATTTGAGTTGTTTATAAGCAAGATATTGCACCATATACAATTTCCTCATGTAATTACGTCTTTTCATACATGTGTCTGTTAATTTTTTTCTGATGAATAGGTGAAAGTCTGTGATATCTGTGGGGATGCGGGGAGGGAGGATTTGCTTGCTATATGCTCTTGGTGCAGTGATGGAGCAGAACACACGTAAGTATTTGGATTCTTAAGAGATTTTAACCATGTGATTTTGCAAAATTGTGCATTTGAAATCATTCTTGTTTTCCAGGTATTGTATGCGGGAAATGCTGGAGAAACTCCCTGAAGGTGAATGGCTTTGTGAAGAATGCAATACACTGGAGCTGGCAGGAAAAGGAAAGCAAGAAAAGATTGGAAATGTGTATGAAAATGAGAAAAATAATTCGTCAGGTCGAGTAAGTGAAAATTTAAATAACTCTGATGTTGAGGGACGCAGAACAAAAAGTTCAACAAAAAATCCTTCTAAAAGGCTTCGAGATGACGAAGATGCTGAAGTTTCTTCTATTGCCAAAAAGCCTGCCCTTGAGTTGACAGTTAGGTCGCCAAAGACGTCCAATTCCAAACAAGCTGTTCTTTCTCGCATGAGTTCTTTAAAGAACTTAGACAAGGTCAGACTACGGTCTCCAAATCGTTCTACTTTAGACACAATCCCAGCTAATGATGTTACAGAATTGGCCAAGCCTTCTGTAGATGCACGAGGGCTCAATTTACGAGGTAACAATGCGTATTTGGCCAAGCCTTCTTCTTTGTCTTACTAAGTTGGCCATGGAGTGGAAGTGTAATCTGACCATGTTAAGTTAGTCTTTCATGACTTGGTTTCCACGGGCAATCATCTCAGTTCATAGTCCTAGATTATTGACAATTTCTTTCCGTTCTTGCAGGTAATTTATCAAAATCTAATTCTTTCCATTCTCTGAATTCAAAACCAAAGACCAAGCTCGTAGATCAAGTTGTTATTCAGAGGCAGAAATCAGCTAAGGAACATAGTTCTTTTCATCTTAAAGAGGATGTTGTCAGATCTGTAGGCAAATCTATGTCATTTAGATCTACAAATTCCAATCGATCTGAATCAAAAATAAAGATGTTATCTCCTAGATCATCTAACACCCATGACGTTAAAAATACAAAAGAAAGGAGTGCATTTGAAAGGCAGCGCTCATTCAGAACAGAACATCCATCAAATAATTCAGTGATGGGTGCTTCCATGAGTTCGACATCACGCATTGATAAAAGACCATCCTTCAGGGCAGAATCATCTTCACTTGCCTCCCCAACCAATCACCAGGAAGTGAAGCCAGTACAAACTGATGGTAAATCAACAGCATTATCGAGGTCATTTAGTCTTGCATCTCGAAGGAATGGAGATTTACCCAGTACTACAGGTAGAGTTAGATTTCAGCTTTCTCAGCTGGTTTCTGATACTACTTATATAGTTACTTCATGATTTTTTTATATTTGTATAACCAGGTGAATTTAAGAGACCATCTAAACATGGCCATAGTATTCCTGTGGTTTCATCAGCCAATGGAGCTAATAATACTGAACAAAAATATAATCATACTAGCTTGAAGCAGGATCCTGCCTCACGTGATGTTTCTGAAAAGTTGTCTATTAGTGCTAGTGAAGGTGTATCTGATGGATTGGTTCAGTCTAAGGATTTAGCAAATTCCACTGACCGACCTAGGGAATATTCTGGAAGCCGCTTGGGCCCACCATCTATAAGGTCTTCAAGAGATGAAAGTGACAACCTGAAAGCTGCAATTGAAGCTGCTGTTCTGAGGAAACCAGGAGTCTACAGGAAACATAGAGCTTCTGGTCAATCTGATCTGTCATCTGCTCCAATGTTGGCTCCTGTAGCTTCTCATATAGACCACATGTCAAGTGCCAAAAGTAGAAAGCTATCTTCTGACGCGGAGCTAGCTGAGTGGCCTCCAATAACTCGGAAATTTACTTCTGACCCTCTTAAAGAGGAAACTCCCAATTGCATAAAGCAGCCCTTGCTGCTTCGTATGGAGGGTGCTTCTTCTGGAGTTCGAGATGGTGTCCATGTTGGCATTTCCTCGAGGGATGCACTCAGTCATGTTCCAGCAGTAATGCCTCTCTTGTTGAAATCCATAGCAATCCCTGAGCATGAATATATCTGGCAGTATGCACTTATCTCTCACTAATTTTATTTTGATTGTTTACCTCCAGAAGAGCTTCGGTAGTTTCATATTCTCCATCATCCTGAGAGCTGTGTGCTCTGTATGTGCAGGGGAAGTTTTGAGATTTGTCGAAGTAGTCAAACATTTGATTTGTGGGATGGAATCCAAGCTCATCTATCTACTTGCGCTTCGCCTAAAGTTGCTGAAGCTGTAAACAAATTTAATAACAGAATTATACTCTATGAAGTTCCTCGCACAAGCACCTGGCCTGCCCAGTTTCAGAAAAATGGTGTTGGAGACGATAATATAGCCCTTTTCTTTTTCGCTAAAGATCTTCAGAGGTAATATCTTTTTGTTTACCTTACACTTGCAAATAATCTCATATTAGTTTGATTGGTATTGCCTTTTATATCTAAAAGTTTGCCTCTTTAATGGTACAGTTATGAGAAAATTTACAAAGTTTTACTGGATAATATGATGAAGAATGACCTTGCTCTGAGAGGAAATATCAACGGTGTTGAGCTCCTCATATTTCCTTCTAATCAGCTTCCTGTTAAATTGCAACGTAAGTGGAGAAACTGTCTCTTTTTTCTTCTCAATTTGCACTTTTGCAGTACAAGTGAAACACCTGCTCATACATTGTAATATGACCTTTCCTTTTCCTGTGCCTGTGTTTGATTGCCCTTGTATTAAACATTGATTTTGATGTAAGGTGAAATGATCTCATACGTTTTGTCATAATTGATACATCTTTATGATATCACATTTCTCATTCAGGGAGTTCCCTCTGTAATGATTGAGCACTTCTAATATGGTGTGACTTGGAAGTTCTTAAGACTGGATTGGTCAGATGTGCCTGTGTTAAGTGTCAACCAGACAATGTGAACTACAATGATGCTGGCTTACACCAATGCTATGGGTTGTCCTTTAGTGTTATTTAACATAAAGTTGTGATATTAGAAACCTGGTTAGATGTTTATGCCATAGTACATTGAATGTAATAGTCACTGACTCGTGCTTCTACTGTTATGTGAGTGATGTTGCAAGCCACAGTACAATTTATTTTTTCTTCATTTACATGCAGGGTGGAATATGTTATTCTTCCTTTGGGGTGTTTTCAGAGGAAAGAAAGAACCTAGCCCGCAGCAAATGCCTGAATCCACAATTGCACCTCGAGATATTCCTCCGCCAATAATGTCTTTGCCTGAAAATAGATGCTCACTCACGCCTATCTCTGATAATGCAAGCCAGGATAGACATCCTGGGCTTAAAGTGCCTGCTTCAGAAGAGTTACAGGGAGTACCTAGTGTTGTTAAAAGAGATGTTGGTATGGATATATCTTTTCCGGATCAGCTTGGACATGGGCTAAATTCTAGTTCGTCATCTACAGCAAAAGGTGATGGTCCAAAGCAATGTGGAGGGTGGGGTTCTTATCAGGTACTGTCCATTTTTAGAACAATTGATATCATGCAGCTGGGCTAGATTGAAAACTATTAAATGATCATACTGTGGCAGACTTCATAGTTGTCTGATGTAGCATTATGCACCCACCCACCTTAATACACATTTTCCTTCCTCTTGTTCCCTTTTTAAGTTCCGAAGTTTTCTTTTTCTGGCTTCAGACATTGTCTTTCCTTGGTTTGTGCTGTAGTCTAACTTAGCCTATTTTTTCTGCTCTTTGATTGTTCATGGTAGTGAAAGGTTTTGACTTTGTTTTTTTGCTTGGCTAATGTTTACTAAGCTTTATTCTGCTGGCATTTATATTATTTCCAACAGGAAAATGCCATCAGTTCAGGGTGCTGCCCCCCTGTTGCTGTGCCGGGCCCTGAAGCTGGAAGGGACCAAACGCTAATGGAAACTAAAACTCCACTTGACAATCCATATTCACTACATGATTCCTGCGAATCAGTGGCTAGCACGCCTAAGGACCGCACATGTGAAGGAGTTATATTGGAGAAAACAGGTCATCTAGATGAGTTAAAGGTAAGAATGGATGCTATAGATCTATCAAGAGATGCAGAACTGCCCATGGAGGATGACAGGCGCATTACAGACCTAAATGTGGAGCCCGACAAATGGCTCTTTAGCCATAAAAAACCGGTGCTTCCTGGACCGTCATCTTCAGGGAATCATAATCTTTCTTCTGGAACTGGTTATGTGTCGCTCGGAAATGATAATATGCACAATGAAACTGTCAGAACACTTGAAAAAGTAAGTACACACAGACGAACACTTACTATATGTATACATGGCAATATAGTTTTATCTTAGACTTGTATTGGTGATGGTTTTGTGTCATAGGTAAATCATGTTCCTACGGTCTCATATGCACTGCAGAGTCAATATGGTGAATCTGATCTTGGGTCTATCCCTAAATACTATGAACATGGGCATGGTGAAAAGTTCTTCTTCCCTGTGCAATCACAGCCACCCAATCCCTGGAAAACACATCTACTGGATGATGATGGGCTGAGTGACAAAGCACCGAATCTAGAGCTTGCTTTAGGGGCCGAAAGAAAACCACAGAGTTTGGGCATTGAGCCGCTATTTCTTAGTAAAATAGATCATGAACGTATTCTGGAAGAGGCGAGGAAGAAGAAGGCCGAGGAGGATGTATCAGCGTCCCTTTCCCTTTCTCTGTCTTTTCCCTTCCCAGAGAAGGAGGTGGAGGCCAAAAGTGAGCCGCAGCTCATGTCTCAGAGGAAACATGTGAATACCTCTTCAAGGTTTCTATTTGGAAAATTGAGAGACAATTAGATAGTGTTGGGAAAATCATAATGCTGATTGGTACAGACAGGATTAATCTATAATTTTGCTAGGTATTTTCCCTTCTCTTCAGTTTGCAACTCCAGCAGTCCTAAACGGCTGGTTGTATATAAGTAGAGTATAGTAGCCTCATGACTCTTTGTGATATGAAATTTTTTTCTCTCAGCAGATTGCTTTTTATCCACTTTTGCATTTTGATGAAGGCTTTAGTGCCATAAACTAAAGTTATTTAGTTTTCTTTACAATTTAGGCTTCAACTCCGCACTTGGTTCATTTAATGAAAATTGTCAAGTGATGGTATGTTAAGAGCTGTTTCGAAATCCAGATTAACTTTAGATTTGGGGCCTAAAGTTTGAAATTTACATCAAATGTGGTTCTCAAAACTTTAATAGTAATATCTTCACAAGTCCCTAAACTTGATGTAAGATCAGTCCTTATAGTCTGTTGCGGACGAGAGAGATTGCAACCATTTGTTTTTGTAAATTTGCAGCCAGGGGTTGTCATCGGCAATGAGCGGCTGGCTGAACTCCATTCGACAAGGCCATCATCCACTACTAAGGAGTACGAAATTTGTGTAGTACTCCTTAAGGACTAAAGGATATGTTAGAAGTAACAAAAAGTTGAAAGAAAAGTTTCCTCTAGCATATAATTTCGAAGTTCATGTAGGAATTTACACTTTATAACTTTAAACATGAGTCCCACTTTTCCAACTCAGAATATACTATTCTATTCTCTAATTGATTCCACACATTTCATCATCGGAACTCCTAAATCATATTGATGGCATATTTGACATTTTGCGTTTGGGTAGAATAGCAGATGATTGATTTCTGTTTCTTTACATAATGATTACTCCATACATTGTTAAAGAATGAAAGAAATCGGAGTGAGGGATTGGAAGCGGAAGAGGAAAGAAAGAGGGCAATTTGGTCGAGAAAAGTAAGATGCTGAGGCCGATCCATGCGCTTCACGTATCCCTTGGCCGCTTTTTCCGTGTAGCAATTATACGCCTCCACCGTCTCTGGCGACGCCGTAGGGCCCGCAGACGAGGGGGAGGGGGTGCAGAGTGCGGGCGGAGGGCGTGGTTGGAGAAGCCCTGCTTCAGAGTGCCGTAGGTGAATATCAACGTCGGCACTCCCATTCAGAATTTCTCTTTCAATTTATTTGGATGTGACGTGAGATTCTCTTGAGAATTAGTATGATACGGCAATTCACCATTAAAATCATGCTCCGCTGCTCTATATATATACTCCACACTCCACATAGGCACATAATCCTGTGTTTTTGTGTGTACGTATCCGTGGCGTATACTATATTTCTGTAATACGGAATGTGTGTATGTACGTATCTGTGTGGGGCTCACACGCTATGTAATATACTACTCCCTCCGTTCCATAGTAATGGAGGCAAAACTTTTCGGCACGGAGATTAAGAAAAATTGTGTTAGGTGAGTTAAGTAAAGAGAGAATAAAGTGGAAAATAAAAAAGGTAGAGAGATGAAGATAGAAAAAAGTAAGAGAGAGTAAAGTAGGTGTGAAAAAATGTGTTGACTTTTACTAAAAAGGGAAATGACTCTATTACTATGCAACGAACAGAAATGGAAAAATGCCCCTATTACTATGGAACGAAGGGAGTACTAATTTGTATTTATACTTCATTTTTTTTCATACTTTTTACCTCTTTATTTTAATATTTAAATATTAATTTTTAAAATTCTTGCTTCATAGAATTGATTCAATCTTGAAACAGGGAAAGTATTATATCGTGAAATTTGAATCGCTTAGTGTCTATTTGAATGTTAAATAAAATTAAAAACTGTCTTAAAGTAAAAAAGTTACTAAGACCGTATTGAAAAAAATTAATATGTCTTGAACAAAACATAAAGAAAATACAAGACTAAAAAATTGTAATGAAAGAATGTCTAAGAGGTGACTGTGCATGTCTCATTGGACATATCAAAATGATGATTATGGTTTATACACGCTCTCTTGGTACAATTCTTGTTATCAACGCAGTATTAGTAGTACAAAATAATGTGACGTGTCGATTTGTTTGTTTTGTTGATGCTACTTCTAGGATGCTAGCGGACCCTATTTTAGAAATAGTTCGAAATTAAATTAAATTTAATGGCAAAGTTATTAAGGACAAAATAGATTATAAAATTTGATTTTGTTTTTATTTGTACTTTTATTTAAACGTGTCATATAACTGTGTATAATTTATTTATTGAAGACGATTCTGCCATTGGTTGCAAGCTGAAATCAATCGAGTCTATCCGGTTATAATTCCGATGCAAGAAGTCCAATGCAAATATGAACACATCTTACGAATATGCATAAGAAGATATGTTCTTTTGTTGTTCCTCTTTTGTTTGGATCCAAGATTATGTTTTATCTTGAGCCCATAACCCTTACACGTGCACGTTTCATTCATAACAATATATTGAGAGAGTGTTTTTGGACCAAAAATAAAATAACGCCAATAAAATATTTTATGGCATTATTGTTATTTTTATTTTTATTTTTATTTTTGTAATGGTTAAATAACTTTAAATTTAAAGGTCGTGCCACGAAGGACTCGAACCTCAGGCATTAACCTCTTTACCGTTTGAACAACTTACACACCACGATTTATGGCATTATTGATTAATAAGATAGTACTCAAATTTCCAATTTAAAATCCTATCTCGTTAAATTGATCGATTCCATATGAGGGAACAAAGGGAGTAGTACTCAAATTATTATATAGATAGAATGTAAAAAGATAAAATTATTCATATCATAATATTTTATATGTATGAATATGAATGTATGCTTTAAGTTATTCAATAACCAATCGGTTTGATGGTTACTTATGCGAGTAGGTAGGGGTGGGAATACGGATATCGGGTATTGGGTTTACCCGAATCCCATACCCAATTTTATGGGATTATGTATGGGATTGAGTAATGAAATTTAAGATAATTCGGGTATTGGGTAATCCGATCGGGTATCGGGTATTACCCGAACACCCGATTTATTATTTAGACTATTTTTTAATACCTATTTATTATTTAGACTATTTTTTAATATCCAATTGGTTTTTGTCTTTCGAATTATATTCTTGATTGTTTCTATATTTGATTCGATGTGTAATATTGTACATTTACATATTGCATAATCAATTTCCTTAAAACAAAAATAACAGTGCACTTTAAAATAAATGCGACCCATTTTGTAGTTTTGTACGATAAAGCAATATTAAAGATATTATCTATTCAAATATATTTTGTATTTATATTATTATAATATCAATTTAAATTTTATAGTTATTTATTTGAGTACCCGATTCGTCGGGTTTGGACACCAGAGTGGGTATTGAAATAGCCGAAAATATATTGGGTCGGATATCGGGTAAGTATTTTATATGATTTTTAGGTTTGGATACCCGGTTTTTTCGGGTCGGGTACCCATGGGTACGCGTATTCCCACCCCTACGAGTAGGGATTTATTCTCGACCTTGGACGGCCCTTGTCTCATTTTCTTGAACTTAATGATCAAATGAAGCAAATAAACATAGGTAGAAGCCTAGAACCATATCTCTATCTTGCTTTTTCCTTCCTTACTACGAATGTTTCCGAAACACAAAATTGTTTAGATATTCCCAAATCCTGAAGTAAATCTTTTCACGTGCAAGGTTAAATTAGTTTAATTTATTGCAAAAAAAAAAAAAAACGATTTCGTCGTCTTGATGGCCCCCACACTCTGACCCGACATTATGTGAGGGGGTTCGATCAGGATACGTAGTAGCTCGTTAAGTGGGAAGCCTTAACCCACTGGTCTCACACTTGTTTGAGAGATGGAAATAACTACATGACAACAGTGGGAAATTTGAACCCAGGCTTATTGCAGCAAGATCTGTCCCTCCATTATCAACTGAACTGCATCGCAAGCAAATTAATTTAATTTATAATAACAGGGATCTCATGTCATTAAAACAAATGGGTATAACCGACTAAACATAGTTATGATTGTTCACCTACAAACTCTAGTTAGAATATTTAATTTGATAGTATATGATAAATATGATGAAGATCGAATGATATGAAGGCTTGGAGACTTGTCACTTGACCCATTTGTTCTCTCCATGTGGTCCAGTTCTCTCACTCTTACTCTTCATATTTCTTAAACAATAATTAGTAGGTGGCATCGGTTTCCCAAATAAAAATAATACCACCAATATACTTCGTCGGTCCACAAAAAATAGAGCATAATTACTATTTTTGGTCGTCCACGAAAAATAAAGTACATTCATTTAATGAAAGTTTTCAACAAATTATAATCATACACATCATTCCACTAACACTACTTTTCACTTACTTTTTCTCTTTCTCTCTTACTTTTTTCCCTTCTCTCTTACTTTACCAATTCTACATTAAAACTCGTGACATACACAAATTGCTCTATTTTTTAGATGAAGGGAGTATAATTTAAGATTGAGTTGTTAGATTATTTTAGTTGGATATGGCTAGCTATGACCAATTATCTCATGATTATCTATCTAGGATTAAATTATAAGATTGAATCTTATGAACCAAACACACTACTATTTAATCCCGAGATACAATCTTGTAAACCGAACACACCATACTATATCGCCCTACATTATTTCAATAGTTTCTATTGAACACAAATTTTAAAATTATATTGAATATAATAAAATAATAACACAGTAACAAATAAAAAAGAAAATAAACAAAGTAGTAAAGTAAGATAAATTAAATGTTTCATTCCCTTCACCATGTAAAATTTGTCATATATTGATCTAGTGCGAGTTTTAAGAAATGTAATTAAAGTGATTCGAAAAGTTAGTGAAATAGATATTCCTACTTTTAAGTAGTACACAATTTTTGTAAGAAAACATAAGTGAGAATTAGTTAGTAGAATGTGAGGTCCAGTGCCAAATATAGTAAAAGTGAAATGTGACAAACGTTGTAGGACTAAGGGAAATGGAAATATTTGACAAACTTTTTGGGACATAGGTATATCTTTATCATAAAATAAGGTGTAGATTAAAAAAAAATACAAAATTTGATCAAATTCTGGTTGATCCCATAACTTTGAAAAATGACCAATTATATTCTAACTTTGATATCTTTCTCAGTTGTCTCATGACAAAAAAAGTCATCATTCTACATTTCTGAATTTATCACATGTGTAAATCAAAGACACAATTGAATAATATACTAAACGACGTCGTATAAGTAGCCGAGCGTTTTGTTCGCATGGTATGTCGTTTTGCCAAACCATACATAATTTATCCAAAATCATGAACTTTGAGACACTTGCGAAATTTTCAAAGTTCCAAAATTGATTAAAATTTGACTAAATTTTATAATTTTTTTTACAATTTATCCTAAAATAAAATGATGCATACAATAAGATATAACATGACAAAAATAAGGCTTAAATAATTTATACTAAATGATATAAAATGTTATCATGACATTGTAAACATGTAGAATAAACATTAGGCATACCAAGTTTATTGAGGTCCAGCCCACATAAATATGAAAATTGTTTGGTGATAATAGTGGATTTATTGAGGTCCAACCCATTGTTTAATAGTACTCCTACTAGTTACAAAGATAGCAACGTCGGCAATTGGCATATTCAGTTTTGTCCACTCATCTCGAACTCCATTCGCTAACCCATCTACTTCAAATCCCAATTTCATCTCCCATTTTTATTGGAGGCATCAAATTCAAATTTAATCATATTATTATTATTATTATTATTATTATTATTATTATTATTATTATTATTATTATTATTATTGTTATTATTATTATTGTTATTATTATTATTATTATTATTATTATTTATTGAACGGAATTCAAATTTTGCATTCATAAAATATTACTACTATTTGTTATTGTTTGATAATTAAATTACCTTTCTGACTTTTATTTATAGGCAAATGAATTGAAATTTAAAGGTTACGCCACGGTGGACTCAAACCCGAAACCTTTAGCCTCAACCATCAAAATTACTTTTCTCACTTACTCACATCATATCCTATCAAAGTAATGTTTGTTTACTAAAATATTTGCGTAAATGATAAAAACGCCTCCTATCATGTTTTAGCTACCGATTTAGTTGAAGGATAAATTAGTCATAGAATTAATTCATTCAAGGATATTACACAAATACACATATATATTAAGTGCATGTAGTAGCATTTTCATAATAAAAATGAATAGAATAGCTGCAATTTCAAATTTATGGATGTGCTTTTTAATAGTGGTACAACAAATAGTCACCAAACCACAGACAATCCCATCAATTTCAAAGTGAAATGTCATCTGTGACGACAAATTACGGGATTTGGAGTGAAACACAGTTATCCTTAATTTAAGCAGACTTAGATTAAAATGTACTGAGAAGACAAATTACTGTTTTAGGATTGAAACATAGTTATGCTTGAATTATGAAATTTCTACTAAAAACAGGTTTACCATATTTTTGTCAAATCAAGTAGGTTAGGTCGGCTCGTAGCATTATCACTCATGCTTTACCAGTAATATATTTTTTGTAATTACTTGAAATTCATCTAGTTTTTTCTATGCTTAAAACTTCATTTCCATTTCATAAAAGTTCGTAACTAAGTTTATGAAAAAGGTTCAATGAATATATCCGTAAACTTTGCCAATCAATATATCTGAAATATTAACAAAATTTATGAGATTTGATTGCATTATGTATGCAAGGTTAACTTGCCCACTCAGGCATGTGAATATCCGCTAAAGTCGATGTCACATTAGGTGATGTAGAAAATAGGTAAAATAAAATATAAGTATTACTTTATAAATTTGGCCATTTAGCTTAATTTAATGAACATTAATTTGAACTACTTTGTCACTTGAACTTCGCTATTATTACAACCTTTCAATCTTCTACCAGAACCAGATACCTCATGCTGTAATTATTCTTCACAATATTCGAATAAATCGTTACTTCATTATTTTTCATCATACCAAGATGACGTAAATCCATTCTATTAAACATGTTACATGCTTTCAAAAAAAAAAAACGATTACATTGAGGCAGTAGTATTAAAATTTGTGCAAATTTATGGAGGTGTTAGTCAAATTTAGGGGGCAAAGCGATTCCAATTAAAAGTAACAAGTAGTACTATAATAAATTAATAAGATTAAAAGATTAGGCATTAGTCATGCAAGAAAATAGAAAAATAAAATTGGTTGGAATTATAGAGCGTCATAAATCGGGGATAGAAAAAAGGGAAACGTTTTGGCTTTTCCCATTGCCTCAGAGTCTATAGCTGAAAGTTCATCGCCTTTCCCTTTCTTCTATTCAATAAAAAACTCTGCCCACATACATTTCCTCTCCCATTCTCAATTTCATCAAAACTCCACTATTTCTGCACCTGCAATCAATGGTTAGGAATACAACTCTCTGCATCAATTACCACCAATATGTTCTCGAATGCAACAGTATTCATGCATTTACACTGATTGTGTTTTGAGTTTGATTGACTCTGTGTGTGTGTGTTTTTCCTGATCGATCGACACTTTTTAATCGACGAATTGAATCGCTTTTTTTAATCTCCGATCGTGATTTCAGGGCGATGTAGAAGACGACGACGGCAGCAAATGGCCGCCGTGGCTGCGGCCGCTGCTCCAGAGCAGCTTCTTTGGCCAATGCAAGGTGCACGCGGCGGCGGCGCACAAGAGCGAGTGCAACATGTTCTGCTTGGATTGCATCGACGGACCGATTTGCTCACTTTGCCTCAATTTTCACAAGGATCACCGCCATATTCAGGTCAGAATTTTTGCCTCCGATCATTCAATTTTGAGCTAGAATCGATCAATTTAACGAGATAGGGTTTTATCTGCAGATACGGAGATCGTCATACCACGATGTGATTAGAGTGGGGGAGATTCAAAAGTACCTGGACATAGCAGGGGTTCAAACCTACATTATCAACAGCGCCAAAATTGTGTTCCTGAATCAGCGCCGCCGCCCTCAGCCTCAGCCACGCCCCGGCAAAGGCGCCGCCACCAACACCTGCTGCGTCTGCGATCGCAGCCTCCTCGATTCCTTCGATTTCTGCTCCATTGGCTGCAAGGTCTGAATTCACGAATTCGAAATTCAGTTTCAAATATAAAATTCTGTTGATCGGATCAAAATTTCAAATCCTCTGAATTTGGTACTCATTTTATCTCCGCAATGGCTGCAGATCGTCGGAACATCGAAGAATTTCGATAAGGAGAAGATGAGGACGGATGAAGGTGGCGCCTCCGACTCGGACGAGTCGTTGGAGTCGGTGAACGCCGCCAGCATCCGTAAACAAGTTGTTAGAAGCAAGGTGCAGGGATTTACTCCGTCGACGCCGCCTCAGACCGCGGCGGCGAAGCGGCGGAAGGGCGTTCCTCGCCGAGCTCCCACCGGCGGGCTTCTACTAGGATATTGAAAAGGTAATGATGATGGTGTTGTGGTTCCAGCAAACTGAGCTGTGGCAATGGAAGCCGATGCTGGAACACCAAAACTGCATAGTGTGGTATGTTTATTTGCAGTGTAGTGTTGCATTGTGAAAAAAAAATAAAAAAGTAAAAAATAAAATTCGAAAAATTAGCATCATATGTTGTGTAAAATGAATAAAGGGCTAGAGGGAGCACATCATTCTAATCCTCAATTTGTGATCGAATTACCGAAATACTATGTGTATATATCACTTAATGTATTAGCATGTACTTGTAATTCGATAGTTCTGACAAATGGAGCACGATTTTGCTTCCACTATGAACATATTCACACCTTGCTTTTTGATTTTACAAGAGATAATAATGGGGCCAAGAAATTGGAAATTTGAGTTGATGATTCTTGTTTCATATGGTTGAATTTTTATTTATTTTGGGTGAGGAAAATAATGAGCAACTTTTGACGAGAATAAAGGGGCAGCCACCAAAACAAGAATTAATATTTATCAGTGGCGTTGCCATTGTTGTTTCCACTTAATTGAGAAGTATTTTTTGTCAATGGGGAACTAACATGATTACATCAATGACATATTTTATAATGAAAGATGCCCATTTATTTCAATAATTTATTCTTCACGGGCCAACCATATTACCCAATATATATTCATGTTCATACCTCCAATTTATTCTCTTCTTTAAAAAAAAGTAGTAGTATTATATTTTCGATATTATTCACATTTATCGGCTTTTGAGACATGATACCGAAGAAGAATGAAGCTGAAAAATAAATGTATGAAAAATTAAGTTTCTATGATAAAGAATCGTATAAAGGGATGGGCGGTATGCCAAACTTCAATATGAAACACATTAATAATTAGGCGAATAAGTATATCAATCAATCAAATCAAGCAGTAGCGATATACATCTAAATGTTATTTTGTTTGAGTTACGTGTCGCAGTATCAACCATAACCTAAGTTATGACCATGTATAGCAATAAGAATTTATTTCAATAATATTTTATCGATCGGGCCAAGTCGAAAACAATTCTTTATAAAAAAAGACAAGCAAACTCAGACGTCGATTCGATGGTTTTCATTAATTTAACCATGATTAAGGCTGAAATAATTAAGTTGGATAGAAAATGAAAGTTATAGTGGATTAGACCCAATGAATATAATTGATGCGAGTAAATGGGCCCAAGCCGAAGCTATAGAAAATGAAAGTTTTAAGTACAATGGCAACGCCGAAT
>NC_062966.1:16385150-16459602 GCF_023119035.1 Salvia hispanica
GATGTCACATTAGGTGATGTAGAAAATAGGTAAAATAAAATATAAGTATTACTTTATAAATTTGGCCATTTAGCTTAATTTAATGAACATTAATTTGAACTACTTTGTCACTTGAACTTCGCTATTATTACAACCTTTCAATCTTCTACCAGAACCAGATACCTCATGCTGTAATTATTCTTCACAATATTCGAATAAATCGTTACTTCATTATTTTTCATCATACCAAGATGACGTAAATCCATTCTATTAAACATGTTACATGCTTTCAAAAAAAAAAAACGATTACATTGAGGCAGTAGTATTAAAATTTGTGCAAATTTATGGAGGTGTTAGTCAAATTTAGGGGGCAAAGCGATTCCAATTAAAAGTAACAAGTAGTACTATAATAAATTAATAAGATTAAAAGATTAGGCATTAGTCATGCAAGAAAATAGAAAAATAAAATTGGTTGGAATTATAGAGCGTCATAAATCGGGGATAGAAAAAAGGGAAACGTTTTGGCTTTTCCCATTGCCTCAGAGTCTATAGCTGAAAGTTCATCGCCTTTCCCTTTCTTCTATTCAATAAAAAACTCTGCCCACATACATTTCCTCTCCCATTCTCAATTTCATCAAAACTCCACTATTTCTGCACCTGCAATCAATGGTTAGGAATACAACTCTCTGCATCAATTACCACCAATATGTTCTCGAATGCAACAGTATTCATGCATTTACACTGATTGTGTTTTGAGTTTGATTGACTCTGTGTGTGTGTGTTTTTCCTGATCGATCGACACTTTTTAATCGACGAATTGAATCGCTTTTTTTAATCTCCGATCGTGATTTCAGGGCGATGTAGAAGACGACGACGGCAGCAAATGGCCGCCGTGGCTGCGGCCGCTGCTCCAGAGCAGCTTCTTTGGCCAATGCAAGGTGCACGCGGCGGCGGCGCACAAGAGCGAGTGCAACATGTTCTGCTTGGATTGCATCGACGGACCGATTTGCTCACTTTGCCTCAATTTTCACAAGGATCACCGCCATATTCAGGTCAGAATTTTTGCCTCCGATCATTCAATTTTGAGCTAGAATCGATCAATTTAACGAGATAGGGTTTTATCTGCAGATACGGAGATCGTCATACCACGATGTGATTAGAGTGGGGGAGATTCAAAAGTACCTGGACATAGCAGGGGTTCAAACCTACATTATCAACAGCGCCAAAATTGTGTTCCTGAATCAGCGCCGCCGCCCTCAGCCTCAGCCACGCCCCGGCAAAGGCGCCGCCACCAACACCTGCTGCGTCTGCGATCGCAGCCTCCTCGATTCCTTCGATTTCTGCTCCATTGGCTGCAAGGTCTGAATTCACGAATTCGAAATTCAGTTTCAAATATAAAATTCTGTTGATCGGATCAAAATTTCAAATCCTCTGAATTTGGTACTCATTTTATCTCCGCAATGGCTGCAGATCGTCGGAACATCGAAGAATTTCGATAAGGAGAAGATGAGGACGGATGAAGGTGGCGCCTCCGACTCGGACGAGTCGTTGGAGTCGGTGAACGCCGCCAGCATCCGTAAACAAGTTGTTAGAAGCAAGGTGCAGGGATTTACTCCGTCGACGCCGCCTCAGACCGCGGCGGCGAAGCGGCGGAAGGGCGTTCCTCGCCGAGCTCCCACCGGCGGGCTTCTACTAGGATATTGAAAAGGTAATGATGATGGTGTTGTGGTTCCAGCAAACTGAGCTGTGGCAATGGAAGCCGATGCTGGAACACCAAAACTGCATAGTGTGGTATGTTTATTTGCAGTGTAGTGTTGCATTGTGAAAAAAAAATAAAAAAGTAAAAAATAAAATTCGAAAAATTAGCATCATATGTTGTGTAAAATGAATAAAGGGCTAGAGGGAGCACATCATTCTAATCCTCAATTTGTGATCGAATTACCGAAATACTATGTGTATATATCACTTAATGTATTAGCATGTACTTGTAATTCGATAGTTCTGACAAATGGAGCACGATTTTGCTTCCACTATGAACATATTCACACCTTGCTTTTTGATTTTACAAGAGATAATAATGGGGCCAAGAAATTGGAAATTTGAGTTGATGATTCTTGTTTCATATGGTTGAATTTTTATTTATTTTGGGTGAGGAAAATAATGAGCAACTTTTGACGAGAATAAAGGGGCAGCCACCAAAACAAGAATTAATATTTATCAGTGGCGTTGCCATTGTTGTTTCCACTTAATTGAGAAGTATTTTTTGTCAATGGGGAACTAACATGATTACATCAATGACATATTTTATAATGAAAGATGCCCATTTATTTCAATAATTTATTCTTCACGGGCCAACCATATTACCCAATATATATTCATGTTCATACCTCCAATTTATTCTCTTCTTTAAAAAAAAGTAGTAGTATTATATTTTCGATATTATTCACATTTATCGGCTTTTGAGACATGATACCGAAGAAGAATGAAGCTGAAAAATAAATGTATGAAAAATTAAGTTTCTATGATAAAGAATCGTATAAAGGGATGGGCGGTATGCCAAACTTCAATATGAAACACATTAATAATTAGGCGAATAAGTATATCAATCAATCAAATCAAGCAGTAGCGATATACATCTAAATGTTATTTTGTTTGAGTTACGTGTCGCAGTATCAACCATAACCTAAGTTATGACCATGTATAGCAATAAGAATTTATTTCAATAATATTTTATCGATCGGGCCAAGTCGAAAACAATTCTTTATAAAAAAAGACAAGCAAACTCAGACGTCGATTCGATGGTTTTCATTAATTTAACCATGATTAAGGCTGAAATAATTAAGTTGGATAGAAAATGAAAGTTATAGTGGATTAGACCCAATGAATATAATTGATGCGAGTAAATGGGCCCAAGCCGAAGCTATAGAAAATGAAAGTTTTAAGTACAATGGCAACGCCGAATTGCCTTAAATCCTTCCTGAGCCCAATCTTTAACTTTTTGAATCAAATGATCATGTGAGTTAGTACTACTTTCTCTCAATATCTTAACTAAAATTAAGTCAAGTTTCCGAATAAGGGCACATCCGCACATGTGGTTATTTAAAAAAATATTAATTATAGCGGATATCCTAAACTTTCAACAAACTCAAGTTTTATAGTCTTAATTTTAAATTATTTTTAAACAACCTAAACTTTGAGAAATTATTTGATCATAAACACAATCACACCAAAATTGTGGCATTTGTTGTTCATTGAAATTTGACCTAAAAGGATGATTAATCACTATGAAAGACCTCTTGTAATGGCTTGAACTAACCCAATTAATCTAATCCAATGTAGTCTTAAATCTCTCCATTGCTCTTTCATTTTTATATTTACATTTCTGTCTTTCAATTCTATTTTACAACAATGAGAACCATAAAAAAAAAAAAAAAATTAGACGCAGAATTATCCTTTCCAGATGGATAGATAATTGAAAGAGTCACCTTTCCAGATGGATATAATTCTATACGTATTTTATTATCATTGTATGATGTACACCCATATTCTGTCTACTAGAGTGATGAGAAATAATCGTATAGATTGATATTTGGAATTCATGGCAGTGTAGCACCACCATGACCATCCATTGTTTTCTTAGAACTAGATAATCACGGTAGACGGACCAAACAGCTTGCCATGATCCCTTCCACTTCAATTTCTTATGTTATGTGAGACTTAATGGACCATATCTGATTTAATGGTGTCTTGGGCTTCCTTGGTTTAGGCCCAATAACTTATTAATTCGAGGCCCATGTGTTTGGCCCAGTTGGTGGGTGCCTTACTTCTAGAGCCGCTGGATTGCTACCACGTTGCAACTCCGTTGAGACAGCAACGTTGGTAGCAATCAGTGAGGTCTTGGTAGATCTCTGATTCAGACGGTTTCATTGCGCTCCCTTGGGATAAATCAGTGTGATTGAGGAGGTCCTTGGCCCGGAGCATAGTCACATTGTGACTTGAGCCATATCCGCAAATCTCTGATTTCTTTGTCTCTTTTAAGTTCGATTTAGACTCTTAGGAGTCTTGTGGTGTTATACTAACCGTTCTACTTAGTGTGCAGGTTCTCTATTGGTGATAGCTTGGATTCCAGACTGGTTGAGAATCTTGAACTAGCTAGGGTTCCAATTAGGGTTCTCAATCTGTAATAGATAGATAGTTAGTGTTTTTCGATTACTTGTAATCTTTGATACTTATCTTTGTACTGGCTTGTTCTTGCTGAGACTAGTCATTTCAGTGTTAACCTAATACAAAGAGGTCCCGGTAATTAGTGAATCCCGAGTGATCTGATCCCTACATGTTAGAAATAGGAGTATTTAGATCCTTGAACTAGAATAGGAGTATGCAGTACTGAAACTACCAAATACCGGAGGGTTATCCATACTTATGTAGAAGAGATAGGATCATCACCAAGCCGATGTGGGACAAGATATTAGAATTTTAACACGCCCCCTCACGTGTGGGCCGAAATGACACATCAGACTTCCATCACGTGGGTAGGCAAGAGAAGAGATAAAGAAATAAACTCCATCATCGACTTGGGCCCGCTCTGATACCATATTAGAAATGAGCCACTCACCCCTTAAAAGGTCTTTTAAGGGGGAGGGTTATCCATACTTATATAGAAAAAATATGATCATCACCAAGCCGATGTGGGACAAGATATTAAAATTTTAACAATAAGTACACAAAAATGAACATTTCCTCCAATAACACACTAGTAGCCCTTTGCCACACATTTGAATCTTTACATATATGCAGACTAAAAAAATAAATAAATAAATAAATCGTTGTGTGTGTGTGTTAGTGGGCGACTGCCTTTAATTTTAGTACTAAGTGGCTAGATGGACCAGTTTCCAAATTATGTTTGTTGGATGGGGCAAAAGGCAGTTTTAGTACCTACTCAAGTTTGATAATTAGTCCAAAGGCCCATGCACCTTTTTCCCTTTTATTTAACTTAAAAAATGAGAGCTTGATCTCTCTCCAAATTAAGCTAATCAAATTAGGACAAAAAACAAAATTATTCCACCGACTATTTTGATTGATCTTTCACTGTTGCGCATCCAAAATGGAGTATTCTGTTTCAATACAATTGTTGTGTTACGACATGGCAATTTACAAACAACTCTTGAACACTCATTTCCTTTAATGTCTACTAACAGTCTTCTCATGGTCAAGTAAGCTGATGACAATTTGGCAGAGAAGATAAATAAACAAACCATAATTAATAAGAAATATCATTTTTGATTATATAATTTCAAGATAGATGAATTATCTACCCTATTAAACTGACAGCTACATTGTGCACAGATAAGATAGACAGGGCCACGGGTTTCATGGGCGACATTAGTGAAACATCAATGCAGAATGAGCCTCGTGACAACATAACTATTCTCTAGTTGTAGCTGGCATGAAGAATAGATGAGAAATCAACATAAGTTGTACACCTTTTATTAGCATGTGTCTGTCCCCACGTCTGCACTTAGGTCCATTTTCATTTTTCATATCTCCAACATGCGCATGCTTGCATACTTCATTTAATTTAATAACCATTTTTGCAATCATGTAATTTCAATGTGACATATTGCATTATTTATTTTATGCCAGTTAGGTGTCAACTCATTTCCACCTGTTGATTTGGATTCTCAGAAACATGCTGCTCCGAATTAGTTGGTTTTCGTGTCAGAGATGTAAAATAACAATGATAATAATACTACTATATAGTTTGGTTGTGAGTATTCTTCTCTTGTTTCTGTTTGGGTTAAATATTTTGTCCTTTGAAATTCAATGGGGTTGTGTATTTGGAAAAGTTAGGAGTCGTGTCACTTTCTTTATTCATTAATAATGGTTAATAGATGTCTTGTTATCGATGCTTTATGGATTTAATTTAAGTATTCTTATTAATTTTTCTTGGTTGCTATTATCAAGCATTTTAATTTTGATTCTTTGTTAGTTGACATACTATAATATAGTACTAGTAACTTTAATTTATTGTTCCTACCGTAGTAGTAATAATCTGCTGAAAATATACTTACAAAAAAGTCATAGTAATTAGTAGTACTACTTAATTGTGATGCAGAAATGGAAACTGAGTGGATCTAAAATCCGCGAACCTAAATTAATATGCAATTTTTATATTAATTATAATATGGAGTAGTAGTTAATAATGTGGTTGGCCTCAATTTGAAAACTAATGTAGGAGTAATTCTGAGTGGGACGTTAATTTGGATAAATAATTGGTGTGAGAAACACGGCAAAATCTGAACTTGGGTAATTCCCTTGTAGTATTGATAGCAATTAGTTATAATAATAATTGGAATGAAGTTGCAAGTATCATAATTAAACTAACTAACCGATTAGTTTACTTGTCAACTCTCCATCTCTTACCCAAATCATGAACTATATATGCAGATGTAGTTCCATATTGTTGATGTGAGCTGTCGGTTTGCATAGTCTTATTAGGTTAATGTATCGGCTTTGTCGGCCGCATATGTGTGTAATGTACTGGCTAGTATATTTATATGACTAGTTAATTTAATCGTGAAAGAAAGGTTTTATTTGCCATCTCAAATCTATAAGACGAGTGCCATTTTAGCTTCAAAATTATTCAAAAAATTTAAGAAAATAAAAAATATGGCAAAGTGCAGAAAAAAAATCCAAAATTTGGTCAAATTATAACAATATCGATCTCCTATATTTAAATTTGAAGGAAATTGTGTATGATATGGATACCGAAATCCATAACTTTTTTGTAAAATTATAGTATATCAATCATAAAATTCATAAAACTTGTTGATTTTACTAAAAAAATATAACATCGTGCTAAATCTTGTCATCCCCAATTACTCAATTAGTATGGACTGAAGTGGAATTGTAGATACTAATAAGAAGTTAGGAAAACAATTTAAATATGGTAAATGCTAGACAACTGTTGTCGTCGGTGTAGTAGTAATTTTTAATGGAAAATCAGTGATTATTCAAGAAAAATTTAGTAGGCAGTTTATCTAAAAAATAAGAAAAGAAGAATAAATACACAGAAAAGAGAGAGAAGAGTTGATGACATTGATACACTGAGAGTCTCTGACATAGATTAACCACCGCCTTTTACAGGAAGGCTTGTAGCCCTACTTGCGTCAATCCAACTGCTTACTGCTTTTGGAGAGAGAGAGAGAGAGCAGTTGACAGACTGCACTATTCCAAATCATCTTTTTCCCCACAACCTCATCCATTTCTCCATCCCTTCTCTCTCTGCACTCTGTAATTCGCATATTGTAGATTCCATAAACACGTTCACAAAATGCCTGCATTTCATTGATTCCCCTTCCCTGCCCAACGAATCACTCATTCTTCAGCGTAATCGAGCGTAGTCGGCCGTACATCATGTCTACCAAGCCCAAGTAAGCACCTTTTTTTTTTCTGTGCGGATCTCATATGAGATTTCCTTGATTTTCCATGTTTTATTAAGTAGATCATCTCGAAATCACTCTACGTTTCGTGATCCGGTCTTCATTATAATTGTCATTTCGAAAATCAGTTTCGATTTTGTATGTCTCGTGAGTGATCGTCGTCGTCGGGGACATTTTCCCGGGAAAATCCTGCCGTTTCAAAATGTAATACTAGCACTCTCCAATTTTCGTAATTCTTCTCGAGATGTAACTGTTGTGAGAGAGGTGAAGTTCGTGTCAACTAAATCACACTCATGTTGAATTGATGAATTTTGTGGATCTTGTGTGTTCGAATTTAGATTTTGAATGTAACGACTCATAATTGTTGGCCTAATAGATCTGCTGTATCTGGAGCTCCGGCTAAAGGGTCAGTGGCAACTACTCGTGTGAGCAAGACTAGCAGCAGGGGAGCAGTTAAATCCAATGCGGATGCTGCTTCTCCCCTGCAAAGTTCTCGCCTCTCGGTTGATCGCTCCCCGAGATCTGTTCCATCGAAGCCTGCAGTTGACCGCCGCTCTCCCAAACTCACCACTCCACCTGAAGTAAGTCTTAGTATTTGGTTGTGTTTGATGATGGATTTTGATACACTCTTTGCATTTGTTGGATGATTCTAAAGGAGGATGCAATAATGTGAAAATGAGGCTTCATACTAAAAACAATGGATTTGATCTGTCTAGCTAGATTGTCAATGAGAAAAACTAGTAGTAATTGTTCTATCAGAATTCGTTGTTGATGTTGATACCTGTTGCTGTTTCCCTGGCAGAAAAAGGCGGCTCGTGTTTCAATACCGTCTGAAGTTCAGCCTGAACTTAGGCTAGCTAAGGAAGAACTTAAGAAGGCTGAGGAGAAGCTGGTTTTGGTTCAGAATGAAAAAGAGAAGGCTCTTGATGAATTGAAAGAAACCCGGAGATTGGCTGAGGAAGCACATGAGAAGCTCCGGGAGGCATTGATTACACAGAAACGAGCAGAAGAGAATTCTGAGATTGAAAAGTTTCGAGCAGTTGAAATGGAGCAGGCAGGCATTGAAGCTGCTCAAAGAAATGAGGAGGAACGGCAGAAAGAGCTTGAAACGGTTAGGGACCAGCATGCGGCGGATGTTGCTGCTCTTCAATCTGCCACTCAGGAAATTCAGAAGGTGAAGGAAGAACTTGCCCAGATAAGTCATGCAAAAGACCAGACACTACAGAATGTAGAAGATGCAACAAAATTAGCAGAGGCTCACGCACGAAAGGTTGAAGCTCTCTCAGCTGAGTTGGCTCATATGAAATCTGTGCTTGATTCTAGAGTCGAAATGGAGGCAAGTGAAAAAGATAAGTTTGTATCAGAACTGAAATCAGAGATAGTTTCCCTGAACCAGCAACTTAAAAAGGCTCAAATGTTGGAGGAGAATTTGGCAGAAAAAGAGGCTATCATAGAGCAACTTAATGTTGACCTCGAGGCTGCAAAAATGGCCGAGTCTTATGCTCGTAACCTGGTGGATGAGTTGCAAGAAAAAGTTGAGGAATTATCATCACAAGCTGAGCAAGCAAAGAGATTGGAGAGATCTGCGTCAGAATCACTGGAGTCTGTGATAAAACAACTTGAAGGAAGTAATGATTCATTGCATGATGCCGAATCGCAGATTGGATCACTTAAGGAGAAGGTAGTCATGCTGGAAATCTCTATCGACAGGCAGAAGAGGGATCTAGAGGAGTCAGATATCCTCCTCGAACTGGCTAAAGAAGAAGCTTCCGAAATGGCAAAGAAGGTTGAATCTCTGAGGTCTGAGCTTGAGACCTTAAAAGAAGAAAAATCTCACTCTTTAAACAACGAGAAACTTGCAGCTGAAAATGTCCAAAATCTGTTGGAAGAGAAAAATAAACTCATTAATGAGTTGGGAAATTCTAGAGATGAGGAAGAAAAAAGCAAGAGGGCGTTAGAAAGTCTAGCATCAGCATTGCATGAAGTTTCTTCAGAGGCAAGAGATGCCAAAGAAAAGCTGTTGTCTTTTCAAGTTGAGCATGAAAACTATGAAAGTCAGATAGAGGATCTGAAGTTGATTCTCAAAGGAACAAACGAGAAGTATGAAAGCATGCTTGGTGATGCCAGGAAAGAAATTGAAGCTCTGACTAATTCAGTCGAACAGTCCAAGCATGATCATCAGAACTCAAGAGCCGAGTGGGAACAGAGGGAGCTTCATTCGATGAACTCTATCAAGAAATCTGAAGAGGAGAAATCTTCTGTGGAAAGTGAAATCAACAGGCTGGTTAATCTGCTAAAAATGGCGGAGGAAGAAGCTTGTGCCACTAGAGAGGAGGAGGAACGTTGGAAAAATTCGTTCAAAGAAGCTGAATCGGAAGCCATTTACCTAAAGGAAGTCCTTGGTGAAGCAAAGGCCGAGAGCATGAGATTGAAAGAGGGTTTGATGGACAAGGAAAATGAACTGCAGAATATTCTTCAGGAAAATGACGAGCTGAGGAAAAGAGAAGCGTCATCGTTAAAGAAGATTGAGGATTTATCTAAACTGCTTGAAGAAGTTCCGGCTAAGAAGCATGAGGAGGAAAATGGTGAACTCACAGACAGTGAAAAAGATTACGACATGCTTCCAAAAGTGGTCGAGTTTTATGAACAAAATGGCACCGGAGAAGTGAAGCCTAAGGCGGAAAACCAATCTCAGGAGACAGAGCTACCAGCACCTGCAAAGGAGACGCCGCATGAAGTTCATGATGTTATTAATGATGAATTTGTTCAGACTGCTTCAAAAAAGGAGAATTGGAATGGGGAAGTAAAAGAAAATGAGTTAGAGAAGGGCAGTGATGATGCTACAGAAGTTGATCTAAAAATGTGGGATAATTGCAACATTGAGGAAAAAGACTACTCTCCAGAGGGAGAGGGAGAGACAGAGCAGGAATCCTTCGAGGACGAAGTGGAACACAAAGCCGAGGGCACAGACAACCACGAGCAGGCTAACGGTCATTCAACAGAGAATCCTGACAACGGCGGAAGCTCACCAACAAAGCAAAACGGGTTGAAGAAGAAGAAGAAACCGTTGCTTCATAAATTTGGGAGCCTACTGAAGAAGAAGGGCACGACCAATCAGAAGTAATGCATCATCTACCTATTCTGTTTCCTACCCGCTTGACTTTAGGAGGTATACAGGAGACCATATATTGCAGTATAATTTGTGAATGCTTTTTTTTTTTTTATAACATTTTTATCCTATTTTGGCTCTCATGGAGTCTTGATATGAAAGGCTTGTATCCTTTTTAGAATTTTTTTTGTACCTATCTCACGATGTGATTAGCCATGAGTCTTGTGTGTGAATTTGTTTTTTCAAACTTGTGTGTATTAGATCTCATTAAAGTTAAAGAGGAAGTTTCTTGTCAGTTTACTGTAGTTTGATAACGCAGGCAGATTGATTTATTTATGTGTATTTCATTGTAAAATGACTAAAATCTAAAATAGGGGCCAGGGCGTGTTTATTGACCAGCAAACATCAATGGTACTCATATCATATGGTTTGGTTGTGTAATGTATTATCGTCCATATATATATCTATTTCCTCAATAAAAAGGCCAAATAAAACCATTAAAATCATAGAGTATTTTTCTTCATACGAAAAGTACTCGACAAAGAAAAAAGTCTGGAGTAGTATTTAAATAAATTTTAAAAAAAGAAATATGGATGTCCTACCGTCAGCTGAAATTTATAAAATACTATATGAATACAACATCCTTCTGTAAAGAATAAAATAGTGTAGGATAAAAGTAAGCGAGAGTATGAAGTTTGGAATCGTTTGTGTACCGGGCCCAAAATAAAATTAATTAATCAGGTTGGTATAATTGTTCGCTAACTTTCGACCAATCCCACAATTTTTTAAACTGAAATACTATAAAATTATAATTTTCAACTTTTTTCTAAACTGATGAAAACTGAAATTAATATAATAAAATCAAATATTGACATTACAACAATATAATATTGTTTTAAATAAAATGAGATCATTCAATATATCCAAAATAAGTACTAGTGCTAGTATAATTTTGTCGTCATATCATCTTAATTCCGATTTTGATCATTACATAATAATTAAAAATTGAAAAAGTTAAAATGTTATACTCCTTTTTAATACGTACTACTGTATAAAATATTTACTGATGTGTTACAAAATTTATGAGTTAAACAAGTATTGACAGTAGTATTAAATACAGCAGTAGTAGATGAAAAAGCAATTTAAGAGAAAAGTTGCAGGTCATTTTGATATTGATAATCGGATGAACAGCTTTCCGCAAAACTGAAGTATTTACTGAGGTTGATGATCGTGGAGTAGCATAGCAAAGATGTGGATTGCAGTGATAAGCGCTTTGATTATCTACCTTATAGTGAAGCTCTTCCTCTACGAGGACGACACACTCCTCGATCTCTCTTCTTCCCACTTCAGCGCCCTCTTCACCGTCGCCAAAAGGTTTTCTAATTTCTTAATTAATTAAATTTCATGAAATTGAATCGTCAATAACGTTGATTATTGAGGGTTTCGTATGTGATTTTGGTTTGGCGCAGGCTGGAAAAGCTTTATCATGGAAGCAAAGTCTACATTGGCCTCCAAATTCCGGACACCGATTCCGCTTCTCGCCAGAATATTGACCTTGTTCTCGTTACTCATGAGTCAGTAATCCTCTTTTATTTAATTTTTCTCGTTTAATTTGATTTTGGCTGTATTGGTGTTGCTTGATTTATTGAACAAGAAAGGAATTGTATGGTGATGTTGCAGGGGGGCTATGGTGATTACGGTGAAGAATATATCAGGATTTGTGTCCACTGATAAGGATGGAAATTGGGTTTGTACTGATGGGAAGCACCATAAAACGGAAGTGATTTCTAATCCTGTAAGTTGCTTCTCAGCTCTGCTTGAGGAAGTCCATCCATTTTGTTCTTGAATTTGTAGCCCTTGGTGTACTGGAAACGCCTAAGATTTTTACCAGTTTTGAGTTTGTTTTATCTATCTTTGTGACGAATGGTATTGATGCCTACCTTGCTCAATATCTGATGTGTGCATTTGTTTTCATGACAGTTTAGTTTAGATCACATAGTTTTGGATTGTGTGGAGGCCTTATGCCAGTGTGGTTCTGCAGGTACCTGAAACCAAGCGATTGATTCCCATCCTTGAAGAATATCTTGAACAAAGGGGAGTTTCTCTTCCAGAGGGATATTTTTCTGTTAAAGTGATATGTCCTAACCCGAAATTTAGGTATGAGTTTTGTGTGTCTTTGGGAATTGAATTTTTGGAGTTGTTTTTTTCATCTTATTTGGGTATCTTCTCTGTTTTCTGAAGTTTCTGCATGTTTAATGTTTGCTGGGGTGGATTTCTCTCGGTCCCTACTGCGAAGACATCTTTTCACTGACAAGAAATCTTACCTTTAGTCTAAAATGAATCTAACAAAGTTGAGGAGACTTTGTATTCAAGCAAAATCATAATTTCAATAGTTAGAGGAGGACTTACAAAATGAATCATAGAATGTTCTCGGCTTTGGCTAGTAACATAATTATATCTTGACCACCACAGTCATTAAGTATGGTACTTAGTGCTTTAGAGAAGTTAGATTACATTTGCTCTCACTGAATAACTCCACGGCAGACAATATTATGCTAAAACACTAATTCTTTGTCAAGGAAAATTCGATGTGGAACTATTTTAGTTTCTCAAGCCATGTAATAAGGGGAAGAGGGGCCTTTTGTGGAGGTTTGGAAGAGAAGGGGTATTGTTTCTTTTTTTTTCTTTCTTTCGGGGGGGGGGGGGGGGGGGAGGGGGAGGTGGATGGAGAAATTTCTTCGTTGTTCAACTCTAATTCTGCTGCTCTTCTTGCAGTTCCATTGATTCAGATTCATTTCCACCTGAGGTCATCACTTATGATCAATGGAAAATTTTAAAACCTGGGCAGAGAAGTCTGTATTCTGGATGGATCAAAGGTGTGTTTGGTGGCAAGGATAAAACACAGCAGCAGTCATTCTTTGATCAGCTTAATTCGGCCCTCAGCACTGCCCCTATATCAGATAGGTGTGCCACCATGCCGCTCTACTTGTTATTGCTTGACATTGTTGTTGATTCCATTGAAGTTAAATGGAAAATGCGTAGTCGAACATGTCTTTGAGGATTATGTCAAACTCATTCATGTGTTCATCCTAAAGAGAATATATGTTGGATCCCAAAACCTCATGTATTAATAAGCTAGGTGCATAAAGAGTTAAAAACAAAGATTACATGAACCTTCTGATATTAAATTATACTAATGAATATGCAATTGAGATTTTGCAGGCATGCTATATCTTATCCAACACATTGATATTTTATAGTGTGTTTTTGTATGATCCTATGTTTAAGATTACATCACGAGCATTGGGGTACTCTGGAATTTTTCCCTGTTTGATAAGGTTATGTCTATCCTCTTTGTGCGTGATATGTGAAAAAATCAGCTTATCTACGCAGGCTAGAGCTTAAAGGAAACAAATATGTTCTAGGAGAATTTATTGAATTCAAAGGGAAAGAAGAAGACCTACACAGTTTGAGAAGGATCAAAAGGTCTAAGATTAGTCAGCTGAGCGTTCAGAAGATAAGCATGTTTGGTTTGGGTAAGTCCTCTAAAAATTCCCTGTTCCACATTATTATGTGCTTTAGAATTTTAGATTATAATTTCACTACAGTTGCAATATTTTGGTGAATCCTCAATTATTTCCACAACTTGCAGCTCATTCAACTGTCCAAGTTTTGTTTGCACCCCGTGATTATCGTGCTGATGGGTCTTCAAAGGCATCGTCACATTGGGAAGAGGTGACTGTCAGATCTAGCACGGAGGTAGTTTTTCAACCGCTGAATTCTACAAAACCGCACAAGTACAAGCTGTCTTCAGTGATTTCCATGTCACTAAGTGCCTGAAAATGCATGATGGACAAGGCAGCAATTCATGTGAGACGATGCTTTCATGAGGGCAGCAAGTGCTGGATACATCCAAGTTTTATATATACTTGATTTGAGAATCATCTTATAATTTGCAGCTAAAGGGAAGCTGACCCTTGCTAATGTTTGCTGAGTTTTACTTTGAAGTTGGACTTGTTATACGACTTATTTCAAAAGAGTAGATGAATATTTCAAACTACACTCGTCAAAGCCACTTGAATTTATTTTGCTAGGGGCTATTATATTTTAAATATGAAGTTTGAAATTTCGAGACGATAAGAGTCCTATAATTCATTTTGATATTGGCAGGGGCTTAAGCATTCTTTTACTTTTTACTTGAGTTCGTCGGTGACTTAAACTTCTAACTTATTGGTTGAGCCTCATCTAACATTGTTAAATTTATTTCTCTTCTAATTAGATTATTTTTATTGAATGAATGCTATCTTAACAATTTGAGAATGCGTAAAAAAATGCGAACACATGCTTAATAAAACTCGAAAGTGATAAATATGGAGTAGTAGTATTATTTTAAATAATGGCAACGATGTCATTTTACATCTTAATCAGAGGATAATCTTATCTACCAAATCTCAACGTGCTCACCAAACGTGCCCTGTGAAGCCATTCCCAAGTTTCTTCAATTCAATTTGGCAGCCTTCAACACCTGAAACTCAAACATCACTCACAAAACATAGCTGATTGAGATTGTTTGAAACAGTCAAATAAATGATGTTACTTGACACTGGCCTCATCATTCCAATTAGTCCGCAAATTTATGACGATCAAAATGAGAGCTTGAACAGAAAGTCCGCATATGATCCCGATCCAAAGCCCCTGCAATCATCATTGGTGAGAATCACGGTTGTTTTTCAAATGTAGACTGCAGAACTTACCATGCCCCCGAGGTGAAAGACGAAGGCAAGCAGCGCAGCACAAGGAATGGCTACTACATAGTAAGCCCCGAGGTTGACGACCGCACACACAGTTTGCCATCCACACCCTCTAGCAGCTCCTGATAGCACACACTGGAAACCATCCAAAAAGTTTGATACTGCCAGCAGAGGCAAGATTCTCGCCACGTATATGATCACTTCCTTTTCTTTGCTGTACAGCTTTCCCCACACATTCCGGACTAACAGTGTTACTGCTGCGATGACCGCTCCTTCTGAGGCTGCAATCGATGCTGCTGCAATCACAGCAAGACGAGCGTACCCTCCATTGCCAGCTCCCAGTTCGTTCGCCACTCTTGTGCTCACTGCACCTCCGAGACCAACAGATATCATATACACCATCCAGCAGGTATTCAGGCTTATCGACAATACTGATGTCTCTAACGTCGGGTTTGGGAGAAGACCGGATAGAAGAACAACCAATTCAAATGACCAGTATTCCAAGCTGCAAATCACAGAATCAGCAGAGTTATTAGTAGTGTAATTCTAATCATGTTTGCATTATGATGCAAATGTTCTAGACATACATGCATACCATATCATCAGAGCGGAAGGAACTGCAAGCTTCAGAAACGCAACCATATCACGAAAAGCCTCTCTTGAAAAACCAGTGAAACACTTTTTGCAAGCTGTGGAGAAGCAGACATACAACGCCAGCAGCACCACGTTGAACCAGTACGAGGCAGCATTCGCCAATGCAGCCCCTCGGCTTCCAAACTCGAGTTTGAACACAAGCAGCCAACACAGGAAGACATGGAACGCGCCCGAAACTGCAGAGGTCACCATCATCGGATACACAATGTTCTGTGTCTGCAGGAACCTGATGAGGCATTGGAGGATGCCATAGGCGAAGAGGCCGGGTATCATCCAACGGTTGAACTCGCCGGCTCCTGCAGAGATTTTGTGATTTTGACCTAAGAACATTAGAATGAAGGCGGTGTTGTACCACACAACTGCAAGGCCAACGCTCAAGGCTAGAACGACCAGAGCAGCGCGTTGAGTGTAAACACCGAGCATTTGGTACTGCTTGGCGCCATAGGCTTGGCCACAAAGAGTTTCTAAAGCGCTCACCATTCCTAGCAAGACGCTGAAGCCGGTGACTGCAGCGAAAGAAGTGGCCATGGAAGCGGAGGAGAGTTGCAATTCACCGAGGTGACCAACAAACATCAAAGAAATGACTTGTACAAAGTGGAGAAGCATGTTTACTATTATCAGAGGTATAGCCAATCCCACCTGCTTCTTTCCTTCCTTCATCAATTCTTTCATTCCAAAGCTGTATAAATCTGCATGCTCTGTTGGAAACAAGAGAAACAATCAATAACAGAATAATAACAAATAATGTAATGACTCATGAATAAATAAATAAATAAATATAAAGAGAAATACTATAAAACAAACACACTACCAACTGAAGCAGGCGTCCCATCCATGGCCTCACGATGAGAATTATCAAGAGGTGATTCACCTATTGCCGGAGAAATTGATGGCGGCGGCCGCGGAGGAGGAGAATTCATGGATGGAATCGGGAGAGGTGGTGGCGGCGGCGCTATGAAAGTGTTTAGAGTATATGAAAATTAATTTGGAGTATTCACTTATTTAAGTATGACAAAAAAAATTAGGGAAAAGACAAATATAGAATATATTTAATACTCCTCAATTCATAACCTTCTGTAATTAATTTTTTACTACATTACTAATTTGTTCAGGGTATATTTTAGGGAATTAATCATTAATTTGATCCTTAAAATCTTCACTATAACTATTCTCCGCATATTTACACATTAAATTCTTTAATACGAAAACGTCCCTATTTTTTTGATGAATGGTTTCTTTTCTTTTTCAATTCATCGTAATGGTAAGTGGATATTGACAAAAATAATTTTAAAAGTATCAAAAATAGATTAACTAATATATTTATTTCCCAATATTTTTCTAAAAGTTCAAAAATAGTAGTAGTATATTTATATTCCTCATTTTCAATTTTATTTAAATATTTAATTTGTTTACTCACTTTACTCATATTTAAATAAATCGAAGACTATTATTTAGTCGTATGGAATGTGAACAAATGAAAACTCTAAATATCGTACAAACTCAAAACTATGATCTGGACCATTGAAAAATGTTAACAGATTACAAAAAAACATCAACAAGAAAATGTCAACAGAATTTCAACGGTAGTCAATGATTGATGCTGTGTTGATATTATGTTGATACTGTGTTGACATTAAAATCTTGAAATTTTACACTTTGTTGATATTGTATTGAAACATCGTTGAATGTTTTGAGGTGTTTTGAGTTTGTATAGTATAAATTTGCATTTTATCATCACCCTTAGTCGTACAGTGTTTTACCTTGCAAAAGTAGTTCAATGCAATAAGAATAAAACATCATATTATTATGGATAAAATTTAATTTTCTTTTTTCGTGATGCTATTGAGGACTATATTTTCATTTAAATAATTCAAATAGGGAGTATGAAATTATATAGTGCTAGAATTTGTCAAATTTTAACACTATATTACAATTTTCATAATACAGTTATACCATTATAAAAAATTAATATATTTTGTTTTACGTCATTATTACAGTAAAATTTGAAGCAAACAACAATGTACATGTTTATATTTTCTCATACAGTGATGTCAATCCACTTTTAACATATTAAAACTTTTATAATTGTATGATAGTAGTATTTATTTAAAGTATAGTAATCGAAATAATGACATCTATTGTGTTAGTTTTATATTAAAGAATATTTTATCCTATTTTTTCAAACATTAAAATTACTAGTTTAATTTACAAATAAATCTATTAATTAGTATTATCAGAAGACACAATTAGGAGTAGGCATGGGGAAACAATTCTCAGTTCTTGGTTAACCGAGAATCGAACCTTATTTTTTTCGATTTTCGGTTAACCGAGAACCGAAAAAATAAGGTTAAGGTTCGGTTCCTGTTATTAAGTTTAAGCTAATCTCGGTTCCAGTTCTAACCGAGAACCGAAAGGTTATAACCGAATAACCGTTATTTTTTACATATTTAATTTTTATTTATTTATTTATTTTAGTTTTATTATTATTGTTTTTGAAAAGTTAAAGTTAGTTTAATGAATGATGTTGGTTTATATTGGTTTTGGACTTAGTTTTGTAAACTTTGTTGAAATTTTGGTTTTTCATGATGGAATGGAATCATGGTTTTTGTCCTTTTGATTTCACGACATATTACTTAATGTATTATATTGCACTTGAGTTTGGTTCCTTCGTTGGAACCGAAGATTAAACCAATTGGTTCCTTAAGGAACCGAGCCGACAAAGAGTTCGATTTTGGTTCTGAATTTTGTAAAAAATTGGGAGTCAGTTAACCGATTAATCGGTTAAGTCAGAATTGAACCGACCGAATCTTCATTCCTAATTAGGAGTGTAATTTACTGTTATAGAAACCAGTAAATGACATTAAATATCATGTGCCGTTAAATTTATTTTCAATTTGCTGAGAGAAATTTTCTGCCCACCGTCCATCAATATTTATCAATAGTTTTCTATATTTTTTATTTCATTCACTGGTAATTGTTGCACTTACTCTTTATTATAAATTAACTACATGGAGTGTAAAAGTATGTAGGATTATGCCTCACGTTCCATTAATTTTTTCAATTCATTTTTGATTAACATTTTTTAAATTTGTGACAGGATAAAGTGTGACGTTTAGCTAACAGAAGGAGTAGGATTTTCTTGTGGCGGCTTTTTCAAGATTTCATTGTTATGAATTGATAAAATATGAAGATTCATATTGATTGTTGTTATTAAAAGCAAGAAAAAGAGAAAATGAAATACATAGATATATAGTTGGAGGATAGAAATTTATTTTAGTAAATATGAAAACAAAATGCATAACCCCAAATTAATAGTAGATCAATTGCCATTGTTGGTGTTGTTGCGGAGCAAATACTCAGCAGAGAGTTGCATGATGGCAGTGAGTGGTTGAATGGAAACGACCGCAACATTCGCTGCGGCCTCTTCCTTAAGCTCGTATTCGATCGTAGATCGAGTTATACATTGCTTCTCATTTCCCTCGACCTCTATCACTTCGAATCTCACCCGATACATCGTGAACCCTAGATCCAGATATCCACCTTCCACCACCTCCGTCTCCTTCACACGCTTCTCGTGATCCACCACCGTGAATTTCTCCTTGTACGACTTCAATCCCCCTTCCATCCCTGCTCAATTAATCAATTTAATTAATTATATAAATCTAGCGGAATTGAATTGAATTGAACTGAACGTGGATGGTACCTGGAGGGAAAACGAGCTCGAGAATGGTACCGGCGCCGCCGTCGCCTTGGACGACGTCGATCCGGCTGATTAGGCCGGGGAGGGCTTCCTCCACCACTTTGGCGAGCTGGAGAGTGCTGTAGAGCTTCCACGCTTCGGTTGCAGGTACGTCAACCGTCTTCTCATCGGAGATTGTTCCGTACATTTTCAATTTCCGGAGGAGGAGGAGATGTCTATGCACTGTAAAGAAGAGTTGAGATTGAGGGGGTTATTAGTATTTTAAATTAGAGCAACGGGTTTTATAGGAGTAAAATAATAGTGGCTGTCGAGTAAAAGGACAAATGAAGCAGGCAGCGGATGCACCGCTGAAGATCCTTTCCCTACCAATATATTTTTATCGTTTTATTCAATTATTATTATCACTGTTTCATGAATTCAAAATCTAACACTAATCGATGTGGTCATTCACGAACTCCAATTATTAATTAATAGTATTTACTTATTCATAATGATGTAGTCATTCAAATTCATATCCCATTCACTATATTATAAATACAACTAATATCACTCACATTTTTGAGATTCATATCCTAGTCACTATCCTTTTAAATCCGTATAAACATACTAAAATATTTACAACTAAACTAATCTAAATACTAGTTGTCGGATGTAAAATTCCACCGCTAATCTTTGGAATAAATATGTAAAGAACCGTTGTGAAAAATAACTTGTTTCGATTGTAGTTCTAGCTAGGTGTGATTTTTCTTTGAGACAAGGAGTATATCACGTTATAGCCATTTGTAGACGTTATTCGGTATACCTTGTACTCTCTCCACTCTAAAAAATAGATTTAATGGACTGCAAGATATTTATAATAAAAAAACTTATTGATTTATCACTTTATAATATTTTTATTAGTAGAGAAAGTGACTTACCTTAAAAAATATTGTGAAATATAATGAGTACCTAAAGTAGTGGCAAAAATGATAAATACGTACTTACTTATTTATCGAGAGTAGCATGTTGTTTGGTAATTTTGTGGAAGTACCAATAATCACAGATATAAAGTATTTTTAATTAAAGAGTAAAGGTCCTTTTTGGTCCTTAACATATGACGATTTTTTGATTTTGGTCCGTAACATTATCTTTTGAATTTTTTGGTCCTTAACAAATAAAAATCGATCACATTTAGTCCGAAATGGACGGAGCCGTTAAAACATAACGGTCAACGAAACTTAAGTTTATTTTGACCCGATTAAGACTTTTAAAATTAGATTTCTTTTTCTTTTTCAAAAAAATTATTTTTTAAAAATTAATTTTATTAAATTATTTGCTTCTATCATTTAATGCTATCATTTAAAAACCCTAGAATTCCCTTTTCATCTCCCATCTTCTTCATCGTTTTATTTCATCCTCCTTCATCTTCCATCTTCTTCATCTTCCATCAAGTAAGCTCAACTCACCGACCATGGACCGTTCGAACTACAGCAGAGAGACCGGTGGGAGTGGCGGTGGACGTGACCTCCGATTCCGGTACGAATTTTGTCATTGCAAGAATTGGGCTTCACTCCGAATCGTCACCACCTATGGAAAACCAACAAGGGGGAAGCTATACTTTGTTTGTGAGAGAAATGATTGCCAATTTTTCAAGTGGTGTGAGCCAATCGACGAAGACGACGCCGTGACTTCTTCAATGCCGCTGCCGGAGACCGAATGTGAGAGTTTTAGTTTGATTTTGTCATCAATCGAGGACCTCACTCCGATTTCGCGAGAGCTAGGGTTTAATCGAGGGTTGATTTGTATGTAAATCGCCACCACGAATCACTCCGATTCGCCGGCGAGAACCTCACTCCGATTCGCCGGCGAAACTAGGCTTATTTCGCTGGTTTGCAAAGTGAGATAGATTGTGAGCTGGAGCGAAGTCGCGATTTAGAGAGAAGGGGGAGATTTCGATTTCGCGATTCCTCTTTCTTTTCTTATATCAATTTATGTTTAATTTTATATTGTAATAGTTATTATTATTATTATTTACTTAAAATTGTGTTATTTTTCAGATTTTGTCTAATTAGATATTATACATTAATTAAATATTATTAAAAGTCTTAATCCGGTCAAAATTGATTTAAACTTAGTTGACTGTTAATTTTTAACAACTCCATCCACTTCGGATCAAATGTGATCGATTTTTATTTGTTAAGGACCGAAAAATTCAAAAGATAATAAAAAAATCGTCATATGTTAAGGACCAAAAATGGACTTTATTCTTAATTAAAATATAAATGCTAGTAATCTTTTCGACCCTTTATTGTAACATCTCAAAGTTTCATGGGAAGTAAATTGTGAATTATGGAGTATGCCATTTAGTCAAAGTTTAAAATTTCAAAAAAGTTACTGTATTTAATATCTTTGAAAGTAAATTGTGAATTATATGTGAATAGTAATCCATATCACTTAGTCAAAGTTTAAACATTCAAAAAGTCGCTTATTATACATCGACGTCAGCGGTGAGCCATACATTTCCTATGTACTGTCTTATCCTCTTTTTGAGTAATTACGTACTGTATTCAAAATTGTATTTAGAGCATGAAATTTTTTTTCTCGGTTGAATTTAGTGAAACTTAAATGAAATTTCTCAGTAAAAATGTATAGGTGAAATGATTCGAATGTTTGGTGTTAGTTTGACACAACAAAACAACGAACCCCATTGCATTTACTACTTGAATGGACGATTTTATTTCTAATATTTCTTCTTTATATTAATCATTAATGTATGATTTATAAAAAATAATTGAAAACCATTTTCATTCTCCTATTGTCCACAAATTTTAAATGACATACAAATATTACATTTGTTTATCATTAATGAAATAGAATAAGAGATGAAAAGAAATTTGTACTATGAAATATAGGTTCTATTGGTACTCCATAATTGGGCCAATGGAGCCAATTTGGCCACTATGATAAATAGTGCCAGGCTAAATTTAAATTTGTCCCCACCCAAGCCTGTCGAAAAGTTTTCCTCTCAAGATATGTGAAACATTTTGTGTGCATTATACTTTTAAAAATAAGTATAAAATCAATTAAAGCACATAAAACTAAAATTAAGAAAAAAGTAAAATAGAATACGTGAAAACAAATATGGTAAATTAAGAAAATGTAGCTTGAATGACACTAGTTCATTTATGTACTTATATTAAAGATTTTACGTATACATGCATTGTTAGTGAATGAGTATCTTGAATTTATTTTTATATGGTTATTAATTTTATGAAAATTATCATTAAAGTGTTGGATATGTATCAAATAACCTGGAATAATAGGTATTAGTTACATTAGGAGATGTCAATTGAGTAAACTTGTGATCCTTTTTTTAAGTTGTGTGTGTTGATTAGGTTCGAACTGGAATTTTATCGAATTAAAAATGTCCAAACTCTAACCTTCAAAATTCAACAATCAACTCTAATTAGAATATAGATTCAGAGTTGAAGTGACATCCTAATTGACCATTCATGAAAAAACAAAACAACCCAAATAAAATTGAGATTGTTGATAGAAAAAAAGGATGATGAAGAAGTTGATTGACCTCATTATTAAGCGACATGAAAGTGGATATATAGTATTAAGAGAGGTTAATCAGTTGGCTATGGGCTTATAGTTCCGTTGCAAAGAATCAGCGGCAAGTTGCATGATGGCGGCGAGTGGTTGAATGGATGCCAGGAAAGCATTGGCTGCAGCCTCTTCTTTGAGCTCGTACTCTAATGTAGTTCGAATCACACAGTCCTCCTCCTCCGCCTCCGTCACCTCCAACGTGATCCGGTACATCGTGAACCCTACATCGAGGTAGCCGCCTTCTACCACCTCCGCCACCTTCACACGTTTCTCATCATCCACCACCGTGAACTTCTCCTTGAACCACTTCAATCCGTCCTCTCTCCCTGTTTAATTAAATCCACATATATTAATGATTGTTATTTCCTGTTTTGTGAGTTAAACAAGTATGATGATGGTGTTTCCATTTTAATAAATGTGTGTGACAATTCAAAAGAGAAAATGTTTCACGTATAGTGGAATGGGACGAGCCTGGAGGGAAAGTGGCGCGGATTATGGTTCCAGCGGAGCCGTCGCCTTGTACGACGTCGATTTTGCTGATGAGATGAGGAAGTGATTCTTCAATGAAATAGGCGAGTTGAAGAGTGCCAATCAACTTCCATGCTTCGCTTGCTGGTACCTTCACCGCTCTCTCGTCCGATGCTGTTCCATACATCATTCCTCCTCTGTTTTTTTATGTTCCACACTACTCATTCTATTTATAATGTCACTTCACTACATATTTTATTTCGTCCCATTAATATAAAATTAGTAAATTATGAGAAAAAAAAATGATTCAAATATTTCATATGAAACCCACTTCATAAGAGATACTGTACCTGTTAAAAATAGAAATGGACTAATTTTGTGTGACGAACTAATATGCAAAAAAAAAAGACTATTGTTTTGGTAAGGAGATATGTATTTATTATTGAAAAAAATAGACCAGTACCAATTGACAACATGTGTTTTAATGTGTAATATGATTGAGAAAGCGAATAAAATGGTTAGAAAAATAAAAAAATGATTGAAATGGCGTGCCTATAAGGACACTTTCAATTTTGTAATTTACTTTAGTTAGAATTCATTGTTCATAGTTTCTCTAATGAGGACATGTTAATAGAAGGGTGGAAGTTTATTCAAAGGCTTATAATAGTGGGTCGGATCAAGAGGGAGAGTTAAATTCTGGTGATTGTTATTTTTTCCCTCATATTGTGTTTTTTTTATAAAAAATTTCTAGTTGAGAATTAATTTCCCAACAATTACCCATGGATTTCAATTATCTCTTGCCGTTATCCAAATTCTAATAAGACGAATTTAGATACTAAGTATTGAAAATATTTGGTCCGGAGCTGGTTTGAGTAATTAATTTGGCAGATTCGAAAATTCATTTATAAATATGCGCTGACCGAAACATGTTTATATTAAAGTAATAATAGTATTAATATAATTTTATAATGATAATCCTTGGTGTTGTCTTTTAAACGACTCTATGACTATAAAATGCTATTAAGTTCATAGATAACATACTATAATAACATCAATATCATCAAATTATAGTAGCCGTCCCACCCTAAAATTCTTTGTAAAGCTTGACGTGTTATCGTTATGTATTGTTATTTGGTATTCGATCGGCTTCATCTGTCCTTTTTGATGCATACAAATTATGTCAAATTTAATTAATTATATAAGACTGAAACTGCAGGCTAATTTTTTTAAGGCAAATTAGGTGAACCTAGCTAGTAGTACAAATAATTGGCACCTAATTCTGTCGCAACATAAGATGCTGTGCCGTATTTAAAATTCGATTCATGTGGGCATATATAAACTATGTTTCAATCAATTAATTTTTCACTTTCATATTTTATCAATTACACATTAAAATCATTAACTAATTTATAACATTAAAATCATTAACTAATTTATAAGGGAGAGAGGACTGTAGAATAGCAGTAGCATCAATCTATTCTTCCTTATAACTACTGGACTTGGCCGAAGAAATTGAGAAGAAACAGTCAGTTGCTTAGCGTGAAATTTTTTTATTAGATACTCACTTTAATTTGGAGACTATAAATAGATTTATAATTATTTCTTATTTAGTTTTTAATTAAGAGGAGGATGCTATGACTACTGAAAACAATACTATGATATTGGAATATCTTGTCCATGGCTGAGATTGTTAAAGTGAAAAATAACAAGGATTATAATCTGCAACAAATAATTAGAATATGAAATAGGAGTAGTAGTACTCCATATATGGGAAAGACTTGCATATTATCTTCTCCCTTTAGACAAAAAAAATGCCCCGGTAGAATTATGTACATGGTAAAAAGTTACATAAAGGAAATAAAATTCATCTGTACCAGCCGGTAAACAAAGCAGCGATCCTGTATGAAGCAGCAAGGGAGAGTAGATTAATCTTCATGTGTTAGAACCATTCATGGCCTTTGAATTGAATATATGTTGTTGAAACACGGATTATGACACAACGACAACCACTACGATGAGCAGAATGATCCCCACAATAACCAGCATCAAACAAGTCTGCAAGAAAGAACATAGTATCACATTGATGATCTATCAAGTCTCTGCCTTGGTGGAGATGGATGCATATTTATCTTCCGATGAAACGAGTTGCAAATAAGCAGAGGGAGTTTACGAAGAATATTACCATAGATGATGTAGATCTTTGTGTTTTGGATGCTTTAGCAAGTTGGTTAGCACCTTCACCGGTTGCAGCATGGGAACTTTCAATATTTGAGCTTATATCGCCTGGAAGAAGGATATCAGACTGTTACCACATAAAAATAGGAAGAAGTGCTGGAAGACAACATTGACCAACCTATCAAAGCTCCTTGTGCACTAACCAACTGAGCCAGATCCCTGAAGATTTCATTGACCTCACCAATTTCCTTCTGAATTTCTCTGATGCCTTGCTCCCTTTCGTCAATAATGGCTTCATTAAGAACTATCTCATTTTCCATATGCATGACCTGTCTGTAAGATAATCATATTATTTACAGATACACCTCAAGGGTATTTCACCTTTTTTTGCTTTCTTTTAGTTGAAAATGAAATGGCAGCTGAGAATATAGGATTCTTACCTATTGGATTCTCTAACCAGAGACGCCTGCATGGGATTCAAAGAACTTATCTCCAGCTCACTGGCTCTATTGCTGCAATAATGTTGCAAATGCAGAAAGAAAACTCGGTTAAAATTGTCTTAAACAGAATAGTTAATTTAGGAGATCTTCAGCCTCTATAATAAACCATCAGCGAAACAGAGTATCATCATAAAAATGTCTTTAAAGTAGTTCTCCTATTTGCCTTCAATTCAAAAGAGAATGCACAATGACATTTTGCAATAAATTTACCTCGGCTGACGAGTATTATTAGCAATGGGGTGAGGAAAAGCCTTTTCCTTCTCTGCTGCAAGAAGCTGAGCCCTTTCAAAGTCTTTCAGAACAGATTCATAATCTTTTGTAAGCTTAGCATCAGAAATTTTCTTGCTGTCCTGGAACACAAACAGATATTGTCTTGGTAAATAATGTATGGCTTGGTGTGACTGTAGATAATATCCACACCTATGTTTTTCAAAGATTAATCGCTTTTCAAAGATTAATCATTTCAGGTGATGCACCTGTACTTCAGTAAACACAGGTAGGTGTCCCATTTGGTCTCGTTTCATACGAGTCACGGAAAAACTACTACCAGATTATTCATCTCTCATATAGCTCACAATTCAGTTCGACATATACACCACAGAACCAGAAACAATCCACTCTTTTTACAGCCATTTTTTGTTATAGCAATTTAACTGTGTTTTTTACTTTTGCCCTGTTGAAAAAATGAGTTTATTTGTAATTAAGTTTACATAATTTTACTTATTTAGATAGACTTTGTATGGTAGGTAATGGTTGATCCTTTTCTATAGGTTCAGATTGTGACCTAACAACACACAGAAACTTTTTACTTGTATCATAACACAGAACGACCTTTCTCCATTACATGTCATTCTTTTATTTTCTTGTAGGTGCACATCAGAGATGCTTAATGTCCCCGCTAAAACAATAGGATCGCATGCCTTCCGAATGAAGCTAGAGAGGAAGATAAGAAAAACAAAAATGGATCGATACTAACTCTCCCTAAGATCTTTGAAGCAATGTTTCTTCCAAGAAATGTTAGTGTATTTGATGAAGGCAGTTGAAGCACCCGGAAACTAGATTACTTAGTACTACAAGTACATACTCCTCACAAGAACAACTTGGATGTACGCAACACCAAACTCCTAAGAAATGGTTGCTAGCAAAATCCAGATATCAAAGTCAATTGAGATCAACTTACATTGACTTCGTTATACTTGTAGGTTTGTCTGACACGATCAAGCTCTGCTGAAGTCTCCTTCACCAGCTCCCTAATCTGTAACCTAGTTTTACGGCTGCGAACAACAACATAATCGCCCGTGTGTTAGAAGCTAAAGCCAAAAAAATTGCTAGCGAAAGACCTAATTGCAGCTTCAAAATCAAACCAATAAGGAATTTATAACATAGGAGTACAATTTCATGTTTCTCCGCTTTTATCCATTGAAATTCCAATCGAACACATAAAATTAGGAATTGATCTTCTCGATTGTTGCCCAGCATCATCAATACAACAGATAATAACCAAAAAGAAACCCAGAAGTCGAGATAAGGTAGTAATTAGCAGCAGAACTCACAGATTATGACGGAGGTCGATGGTGTCTCTCGGAGCTCCGATGCAATTGACGAGGCGTTTATATCCCGCGACGGCGGTGTTGATCCTGAAGACGCCAGCGGCGAGGGCTCGAGACGGGCCGTGCTCAATGTGCCTTGGCCCCGCCAGAGGAATCAAGGCCCGGCCCGATTCGAGGTCCTCGAAACTCATATTGGGTAAATTGTAGTCAAAATTCCCAACTCAAGTAGCACAATTTGGTAGCTAATGATGAAGAGGAAGCAGAAGTTGTTTTGTCAAAAGGTGGAATTGAATTGATCAAAAAAATGAAGAAAAGAGTCGAATGAAAATTGGCGGAGAAAATGATAAAAGGGGGAAACGATGGCGGTGTGACGTGTACGGAGTTACCAAAGGGCGTTGTTGCGTTGGAGTTGGATTGTTGGCGCCGTCACCAATTGTTTGTGTTTAAGAAACGTGAAAACGGGGATGAAATATATACCAATATTTTATGACTCAATCCACAGAAAGTTAAGTAGACGAGTTTTAGGATCTGGTAAATTCAGTTCCAGATTTTTTACACATTTTTGGGTCAAAATAATACTAGTATTTATATTTATATCAACTAATTTTTGTATCAATGATTGGGTTTCCGAATACAAAGTATATTAATGATTTTTCGATAATTACTTATATTCGGATCTCATATCACTAATATATTATTTTGGTACATTTTGGTTTCAAATAAGGTCACAAACTTAATGTATAGGACCCGAAAAGAATTTTACGAAAAATGTACGCGATCAAAATTGGACTCTAGTCGTTGATTATAATTAAGTTATTAAATTGATCAAACATTGTGATCTTTAATTTTAACAGAAAATAGTTATTTTAGACCAAACCAATATGTTTGGAACCAAAAGGTACCAAAATAACATGTTAGGGACTAAAAAGATCACAAACTTAATGTATGAAACAATTTTTTTTTTAGGGCTAATGGAAGTGACCAAAATTGAACTTTAATCTAAAATAATTTAAAAACTGGCATATTGCATATGCAGGCATATTGCAGGGAATGGACATGGAACAAAACTCAGCTTCTTGAGAGCACCCGCATCGGTGCTCTTATGCAAGAGCACCCGCCGTGCCGACGGCACGATCCTGTTCTTAGCTAAGAGCACCGCCGTGCCAACGGCAAGAGCACGAGCAGCCGACGTGGCATGCTCTTATTGACCGTTGGTTTATTATTTATTTTTTATTTTTTAATTCGAAAAAATTTGAAAAAATCAGATTTGATAAAAAAAATATTTTCCCACTTCTGAATAAAATATATCCATTTTTTCCACACTTTTAATTTATTTTTATCCCAAAATTCAAACTTTCATCTATAAATACCTTCATTTCAACACAAAAAATCACACTATACCAAACAACTCTCTCAACCTCAATTTTTTGGATTTAATTATGTAATTTTTAATTTTTAGTATTTTAATTATGTAATTTTTTATTTTTAGAATTTTAATTATGCAATTTTTTATTTTTTAATAATTTGTAATCGTATTTCGGGTATTTTTAATATATTTTATATTATTGAAATGTTTTTATTTAAATTGAAGAATAGAATGATGACACCCTTCAGCATGCTCTAGTGGAAGAGTATGGATATAAGTGTCGTGCTTTTGCAAAAGAGTATCCATAAGTGTTGTGCTTCTGCGGAAGAGCATGGAGTAAAAAATAAATAAAAGCTCAGATCCACTTTTATTTATTTTTTACTCGATGTAGATGCTCTGATAATTAAACGCATGTAATCATTATTTCTTTCATTTTTCTTTGCATATTTTTATATTTTGGAAGAACATTTACATTCTTTCGCTTTTGATTTTGCCTTTCTCTATATTTTTCTAAATTTTGATTCTGTCTTTTGTCTATATTTTTATTTTTGAAGTACCATAAATAGTATTTAGCCTCATATTTCAATAAATTTTTTCTACTCGCATTTTATTATAAAACTAATATGAAAAAATAGGACTCACGTTCCACTATTTAATTTCACCAACTTTCTTTTACATTTGTTAAAATATGTGGCGGAGGAAGCAGTAGAAAACATAAAACATAACTAATGAATACTTAACAGAAAATCAAAGAAAGAAGATACTTGTGTTTGATATCCAAAAAGTCGCGTTTTGTCCATAGCATATCCTGATGTGATTTTGCCACAGGAAATCCATTCCCATGCATGAATCATGTTCATTTTATGGAAATTAATTAACTTCTTAAAAAAAAAGCGAATGTCAATTTTGATTTGTTCTAAATTTTTAATACATAAACAGGCGCAACTTAAATACTACTCTATCCGTTCCATAGAAATAGAGACGTTTCTTTTTGGCACGAAGATTAAAAAAAAAATTGTTAGGTGGGTTAAGTAAATGGAAAATAAAGTGGAAAATGAAAAAGATAGAGAGATGAAAAGAAAAAAAAAAGTAAGAGATAGTAAAGTAGGTGTGGAAAAATGTGTTGACTTTTACTATAAAGGGAAATGACTCTATTATTATGGAACGTTACGTACCAAAATGACTCTATTACTATGAAACGAAGGGAGTATATTTTTAAAATAATACTCCGTCCTAATATTTGCAAAAAAGTCATAGTACTCTGGAGTATAATTTATTTACAAATTCATTTATTTATTTCAATTTTTTAATTAAATTTGTTTGTTAAGTTAATGTAGCAAACACAATAAACTGGAGTGGAAAAGCAATTAACTAACTGAACCAAAAGTAAGTTAATACTTAAAATTTAACTATGCGATTATATTTGAGATAAAATACACCAATTCGCATGTTGAGGACAAGAAGGCAAAACTATCAAACATATATTCACGACTAACAACGTAAAAGTACTTAGTACTCCTTATGTCTATAAAAAAATAAAAAAATAGACCATATTTATCATTTTTTATTGTCTATGGAAAATAGATTAAATTTATAAAAGAATCCCACTTGCTACCTAACTACTAATAATATGAATCCCACATTTCATTGATACTACTTCTCTCTTATTTTTTTTTTCTTTCTCTTTTACTTTACTAATTTCACATTAAAATCTGTGTCATTTATACTATCAACGTAGGGATTATATATTAAAAAAATAAGAACTTTAATATACGTATACAGTGAAATAATTTGGCTCGAATATTAATTGAAATTTACTTTTCACAGAGTATTTACTCCTATCTTCCATCAAACTCAAATTATTTTATCTATTAGTTGTACTCTTAGAAGGCACAATTTTCAGGAGATGAAGACTGAGTGATCACAGTCCAGAGTCCAGACCTTCAATATCAAAGTACTGAATCAAAACTGTTTAAATTCTTTTAATCATTTTGAATTGTTCATCGTCGTTATGATCGATCATTAATTCGTGTGTAATCTAGACTCTGAGCATTATTGACGTATCATTGAAAATCGAGCATGAACGGTTATCTTCTTCTAGATCTCATAATTTGTTGTAATTTAGTATATTTTGGTTTTAGTTTTGGAAATGTCATTTTTTGTTGTTGTCTGATTTATCTTTGTTTCTCACTCTATATACAAATATACGAGCATTGCCTGTTATTGAAAGAAATATGAGGTTTGGAAAATTGTAAGGTTTTTTATTGTGTGATTCAAAATGTGATTTTCCTATGTTTTCTCTTATAAGATTTCAAAAATTTGAAGAATCTGAGGGTGTAGAGAGCAATTTATGCAAAAATGGGTGACAATTTGAAGGACAAAGTGAATCAATTAGGCGAGCGGTTGAAGGTTGGGGGGTCTGAGGTGGGGCAAAAGCTCACTGCTCGAATGAGCTCAATGAGTTTCAAAATGAAGGAATTTTTCCAAGGTTCTAGTCAGACAGACAGTTTGATCGAGGAAGCCACGGCTGAGACTCTGGATGAGCCTGACTGGGCCACGAATCTCGAACTCTGCGACATGATCAGCAGTGGCAGGGTGAACAGTGTGGAGTTCATTAGGGGCATAAAGAAAAGATTTATGTGCAAGATCCCCAGGGTTCAGTACTTGACTCTGGTGCTGCTTGAGACCTTCGTGAAGAACTGCGATAGGGCATTCTCTGAGGTTGCGGCTGAGAGGGTGCTTGATGAGATGGTGAAGTTGATCGATGACCCTCTGACTGTGGCCAATAACCGGAACAAGGTTTTGTTATTGATTGAATCGTGGGGGCAGTCTTCGCATGAGTTGCGTTATTTGCCTGTTTATAAAGAGACTTACAAGGTAATCCTGCAGTTTGGATATGCCTGATTTATTTATTCATCAAATTTCCTTCACACTTGTTTCCTTTTGTGCTGTATTCTATTCTGGACTTTCAACCTATTTTATAATACTACCAGCAGAAACATGTTAATGAATGGCTTTAGAATATCAAGTGATTAGTTTGAGTTCTATGCTTTCATGGTACCTGATAGGAGTATATTTTTTTAAGTTTAGTCTTACACTGATATAAATTTTCAAATATAACACAATGTGCGTTTGTACTACGAGTAGTGTTTCTTGTATATGTCAGGTAGGTCTTTTTGGTATCATTATAATTGTTCAGTTAGTTTTCTGCTTACATGGCACTGAATAAAAACTTCATTTTACTTTTGCTTACATTCTCCGCACTTACGTATGGATTTCCTAAATCAAGTAGTAATAGATGTGATCTTTTATACTGACTTGTTGCTAAAATAGAAACTTAGACATGTACTGGTTGTAATAATATTTCCCTCACATATATAAGAATGTCAGTAATTGGAGCAACAGTAGCTTTTTTTAATATATCGTTTATGTCAGTGATTGATGATAGATTGCTAAGACTTATTCATCTGGCTTGAGGAATTATGGTCTCTTCAAATCACTTTCAGATGTTACCAGTAGTGAGGGAAAACATGTTCATGAATGTTGATTTTCAGACGTATTCAACTTCTGATTCTCCTGTTTGCTTTTTATTACATTTCCTACCATGACAGGGTTTGATAGCAAGGGGCATACGGTTCCCTCCTCGCGATATTGAGAATCTCGGTAATTTAGTTACTCCTCCAAGGTCAGTGGCAGCTCCTGATTCCCTAGAACTTCGTAATGAAATCCCTGCGCAAAGATTTTCAGCTGAACAAACGAAGGAAGCATTCAATGTGGCAAGAAATAGTATAGAGCTTCTGAACTCTGTTTTGTCATCATCCCCACTGGAAGATATTCTTCAGGTATTGCTACTGATTTTGAACCTGATATATCTCTTAGTCTGTATCTATGTTTACAGTTTTAATGTTCTTCTTTTGGTTGTAGGTAAGAGCTTGTCGAACTATCTATAACATTACTATTGTTTTAAGTGCATTCATTTTGATCATGGACTCGTTATGCATGTGGTGTTATTTCAAGGGACCAAAATGGGCCTCATCAACTTTGTTAATAAATTTATCAGTAGTGGCAGTTTCAGTATATTGATGTATTACAGATAGCATGCAGCAATTAGCTTGATCTAGGTTGATACATCTGTTGGCCACTTTAATGGAAAATTGGCATTATAACCATTTTCTGCCTCTTGGTATTATCTTTTTTATTTCTTATGCAGGATGACGTAACCATCACCCTGTCAAGGCAATGTCGTGAGTCTCAGTACAGTGTTCAGATGATTATTGAATCTGCGGGTGATAATGAGGCGCTGCTATTTGAAGCACTGAATGTGAATGACGAGATTCAAAAAGTTTTATCCAAATATGAAGACATGAAAAAACCTGTGGTGGCGCCTCAGAAACCACCACAGCCAAACCTGGTACCTGTGGCTGTCGAACCTGATGATTTTCCTGGTGCGGGGGAAGAGGAAGCTTTGATCAGAAAACAACACAATGATCAGAGTGGAGCCCGTGGAAGGAGCATCAACTTGATGGATGATCTTGATAACAAGATTTTTGCAAATACATCTGGTAATTCATCAGAAGCCCCAAAGGAAAAGCAGCCTACAAAAGATGATCCAGTTGCTCATTGAATGCATGAGCACTCGATATCACAAGGCTTCTTACGCTCTTACTCTCGGTCAGTGTCAACATTCTTTCATTTTTTTTCCTTCCTCTTCTTAACTTATTTTAGATCATAACTAGAGGAAGAAACAAATTCATTTCTTTGCATCTATCTTACCTTGTTTCGATTCCGAAACTGGACCCTGTTGATGTTTTAGAACGTTCATTGCCTATTTATTGATGTCTCAAGATCTCACCGAGTGAGAAATTTTTGCTTGGAACATCTTCATTAACTTAACATTGGTTTCATTAAACACCTCATGCCCTATGGTGGTGGTTTCATTGTTGGTGCCTTTTGGGGTCGTATTGTTGGTATTGTGTGTGTGTGTGTGTGTGTGAGAGAGAGAGAGAGAGAGAGAGAGAGAGAGAGAGGAATATGCTTTAACAGATGTGAATCTATATATGTGGAAACAAATGATTGGTAGGAGTGGGAGAATATCGGATTTCCTTGATTCTAGATTTTAACATTATAAAATATTGAATGTGTAGACAAGTTAGGGGGATGTTGGCATGTTTTGGTGAGAGGAGAAAATGGACGTGACATGCACTATATCTCAATCTTCCTATTGCTTAGTTGTGTGCATCTATAATGCACTCTCACAAAAATACAAACGTGATGAAGAACGAGTCTCCACGTCGAAGATTAATTTATTACCATTCGGGACTACGATTCGCATTAATAGTGGTATTAGGTATTTTCATTACGTGTTCTACCACCGAGAAAATAATAGTATAGTATTAACTGCTAAGCTACCATATTTATTTTCGTAATGGCGAATCCTTGGTTCACGATCCACGAATACACCCTCCCTAGTATAAACTAAATCTTGTTCAAAATCATAATTTTAAGTTATATGAATAAAATCCCTTTTGACATAGGATAAAAAGTGGAAAATATTTGATGGTTTGTCTTTCCGCTGATTTCGGTTTAATTGAGACTTAACCACTGCCGCCGCAAGTGATGGTAATGATGCTATCGTGTTTCACTCAAATTATGGAATGCGGCTACTCTATAAATGTGCATTAAAATTTATTAATTAAATTTATAAATTCGATCTTATCTTAAAAGCCCAATGCGATAGTTAAGTTTTTTAAATGAAATTATTAGAGAATTATTCAGCATCACACCATTATGGTGTTCATCGGATCATACATCCATTATTACTTTTAATTGTATTTCTTTACAAAATTAATATAGTATGTTTAATATTATGAGATTGATTACTTTCAATATAGCAGCAAAACGGATAATTAAGAGCTACGGCCCGAATGTAGGAAAAATGAACAAAAAATGGAAAAAACTTATGAAATTCTATCAACACTAAAATATTTCTACATACTATTATGATAGTTTCTGATCTTAAATATATTTTGATCCATATTTAACTCTTTCATCTAAAATTGACGATCAACAATTGGTGAGTTATGGAGTATCATTTAATTAAAAAAGCTAGGGATACACTAAAGTTTAAGAAAAACACAAGTATTGAAAAATTAATCATTTATTCCCTTCCTCTGTCTTTTTTACTTTTAAGTCCAACTAAAAAAAACAAAACAAATTTACCAAAAAAAAAGAAAAAAAAAGAATGCATATTGAAGAGAAGTAGTACTAAAAAGAGAGGAGTTTTGTACAGCAGAATCCGGGTTGTCAACTCTGCGCAAAACGCGGATTCGTTTCTGCCTCATTCTATTACACGCATGTTTATAACAACCCAACTTCTTCACACACACACAATTCATTCCTTTCCTTTGTCCTCACCCTGTCTGTCGTCTGAGGTATGATCTTCATCACAATTCTCCTTTTTCGATACAAATATCTGTGCATAAAGATCATTAAGGATTTAGTATGGGGTTTTGAAATGGGTTTATCTTGCTAAAATTTATGCTGTTTTGACTGACTGCCAATTCTCTTGCATTTGATTTTTGTTTAACAACAGTATTGATGCTAATGGATTTCGAGTTGCTTTGAGACGCTCTGGTTCCACCTTAAATTTAGCACCACTTTTTAATTTCTTATGTGATTAATAGTTTTGGTTGAATTTAATTCTGCATTCACTTCTGTTATACCCTTATAAAACCATAGGCTCAATTATTGTTGGTTCCCACATTCGGTTTCACAACATTTACCTTATCCAATTAATTAATCTATGAACACAACATATGTTTATTGCAGGCTCAAACTTCACCCCCTTTTTTTTGAAGTGGCAAGGTTTTGGTGCTGAAATGGCATCAAAACCATTTGAAACAAGCAGATCAGATCTATCAGCTGTATCTGATGTGCTGGACCCGAACAACAACAAGCCTCCATTGCCTCCACAAACTCGTGTCACGTTTGCACGAAGGACTTCCTCCGGGAGGTATGTGAGCTACTCGAGGGATGATCTCGACAGCGAGCTTGGCAGCAGTGACTTCCTCAACTACACGGTGCAGATGCCTCCGACCCCGGATAACCAGCCTGTTGCACAGAAGGTGGAGGAGCAGTACGTTTCCAACTCGCTCTTCACGGGCGGGTTCAACAGCATAACGAGGGCGCATTTGATGGATAAAGTCATTGACTCGGACGTTAACCATCCACAGATGGCCGGTGTCAAGGGATCATCTTGTGCAATCAACGGCTGTGATGGGAAGGCCATGTGTGATGAGAAGGGGGATGACATTCTCCCGTGCGAGTGTGATTTCAAGATATGCCGGGACTGCTACATAGACGTGCTCAAGACAGGGGAGGGGACGTGCCCCGGGTGCAAGGACCAGTACAAGACTACGGATCTGGATGAAGCGATGGAGAACTGGAGGTCTCTGCCTCAGCTGCCTGGGCCGGGTGGGAGGTCGAAGAAGATGGAGAGGAGGCTGTCGTTGGTGAAGTCAACAAAGTCGTCGCTGCTGATGAAGAGCCAGACTGGGGAGTTTGATCACAACAGGTGGCTGTTTGAGACCAAGGGTACGTATGGTTATGGCAATGCTATATGGCCTGATGGGAGTGGCTTTGATAATGGTAAAGAAGGCGACACGTACGAGCCTCCTGAGCTGATGAACAAACCGTGGAGGCCGCTTACACGAAAGCTGAAGATTCCCGCAGCTGTCATAAGCCCTTATCGGTACATCTCTCTCTCTTTTTCTTAGTGTATAAATTCTTATAACAATTGCTTATGAGGATATGAAAGACTCTGCTTGTTCTGTCCTTGCAGGCTTCTGGTGGCTGTCCGAATGGTTGTTCTCGCGCTTTTCTTGACATGGAGAATCGGGCATCCCAACACCGATGCAGTGTGGCTGTGGGGGATGTCTATAGTTTGTGAGATATGGTTTGCATTTTCTTGGATTCTTGACCAACTACCAAAGCTATGCCCTATAAACCGTGCTACTGATCTCAATGTATTGAAGGAGAAATTCGAGACACGTGATCCAAGCAATCCCACGGGGAAGTCTGACCTCCCAGGCATCGATATTTTTGTCTCGACAGCAGATCCAGAGAAGGAGCCACCTCTTGTCACCGCCAACACCATTTTGTCCATATTAGCAGCTGATTATCCTGTGGAAAAGCTTGCTTGTTATGTCTCTGACGACGGAGGGGCGCTTCTGACGTTTGAGGCCATGGCGGAAGCAGCGAGTTTTGCAAATATATGGGTTCCCTTCTGTCGCAAGCACAACATTGAGCCGCGGAATCCTGAGTCTTACTTCAATCTGAAGAAGGACCCGTACAAGAACAAGATCCTCAAGGACTTTGTCAAAGACCGGAGACGAGTGAAGCGCGAGTACGACGAGTTTAAGGTCCGAATCAACGGCCTGCCAGACTCCATCCGTCGTCGCTCTGATGCCTATCATGCTAGGGAAGAACTTCAGGTTATGAAGGAGCAGAGGATGAAGAAGGAAGACGAGCCCCTCGAGGTTGTCAAGATCAAGAAAGCTACATGGATGGCAGATGGAACACATTGGCCTGGCACTTGGTTGAATCCTACCCCCGAGCACACCAAGGGCGATCATGCTGGGATAATACAGGTATATATCCATGCTTATATAAGTGAAACGAGTGAGTTGTGATTGTGAAATTGTTAAACTGTTTTTCTTGGTGATGATAGGTGATGTTGAAACCTCCAAGTGATGAGCTACTTTGTGGGGATGGTGAGGAGTACAGGTTGAATGACCTGACTAACGTTGACATTCGCCTTCCCATGCTCGTCTACGTCTCACGTGAGAAGCGGCCTGGATACGACCACAACAAGAAGGCGGGTGCTATGAATGCTCTGGTTCGAGCTTCAGCAATCATGTCTAATGGTGCGTTCATTCTCAACCTCGACTGTGATCACTACATCTATAACTCCCAAGCCATGAGGGAAGGTATGTGTTTCATGATGGATAGAGGCGGCGACAGAATCTGCTACGTCCAATTCCCACAAAGATTCGAGGGCATTGATCCATCTGATCGTTACGCCAACAGAAACACCGTGTTTTTTGATGGAAACATGCGAGCGCTAGACGGGTTACAAGGTCCGGTCTATGTTGGAACGGGGTGCCTCTTCAGGCGGACTGCCCTTTATGGCTTTGATCCGCCCCGTACTAAGGAGCACAGCCCGAGCTTCTTCAGCTCGTGCTGTGGCCGACGCAGGAAGCACTCCTCTGTGGCTCATACACCGGAGGAGAACAAGTCGTTGAGAATGGGGGATTACTCTGACGATGAAGAGATGAACCTCTCCCTTGATCCAAAGATGTTTGGAAACTCAAATGTACTCATCGACTCCATCCCGGTGGCTGAGTACCAAGGCCGCCCGTTAGCTGACCATCCATCCGTGAAGAATGGGCGCCCTCCTGGCGCCCTAACCATCCCCCGTGACCTCCTCGATGCCTCAACTGTAGCAGAGGCAATAAGTGTGATCTCGTGCTGGTACGAGGACAAGACAGAATGGGGTCAGCGAGTGGGCTGGATCTACGGCTCTGTCACGGAAGACGTTGTGACAGGGTACCGGATGCACAATAGGGGATGGAAGTCAGTTTACTGTGTAACGAAACGCGACGCCTTCCGTGGGACTGCCCCCATCAACCTGACGGACCGGCTCCACCAGGTCCTCCGCTGGGCCACGGGATCAGTTGAGATCTTCTTCTCCCGGAACAACGCCTTGCTAGCAACATCGAAAATGAAGGCATTGCAGAGGATTGCATACCTCAATGTAGGAATCTACCCTTTCACATCCATCTTCCTGATCGTCTACTGCTTCCTCCCGGCGCTCTCCCTCTTCTCGGGCCAGTTCATCGTTCAGACGCTGAACGTGACCTTCCTGATCTACCTCCTCATCATCACGGTCACGCTGTGCGCGCTGGCCGTGCTGGAGGTAAAGTGGTCGGGGATCGAGCTCGAAGAGTGGTGGAGAAACGAGCAGTTCTGGCTTATCGGAGGGACTAGTGCACACTTGGCTGCAGTGTTCCAAGGGCTGCTGAAGATCTTCGCAGGAGTCGAGATATCGTTCACTCTAACGTCGAAATCAGGAGGAGATGATGAGGAAGACGAGTTCGCTGACCTGTACGTGGTGAAGTGGACGTCGCTGATGATCCCGCCAATTGTGATCATAATGGTGAACCTGATTGCCATAGCAGTGGGGATAAGCAGAACTATATACAGCGTGATACCGCAGTGGAGCAGGCTGTTGGGGGGAGTTTTCTTCAGCTTTTGGGTGCTGGCGCATCTCTACCCATTTGCTAAAGGGCTGATGGGGAGACGGGGGAGAACGCCCACGATCGTATACGTGTGGTCCGGGCTCATTGCTATCACCATATCTCTGCTTTGGGTGGCCATAAACCCCCCTGCAGGGACTAACCAGATTGGTGGCTCTTTCCAGTTTCCATAGCCATTTATAAACTACACTACACTGCACAGAGAAAGAAGCACACATGGTTCCATTCTTTTATTTGTTATTGTTTGCTTTGATTTAGATGTATGCATCAACTCTTCATGAAATGAACAAGTTGTTGATGGATTTAAGAATCAGTTTTTTGGTGATCTATGATATATTCCTCATCTTCTTTTTTTTTTAATAATTTTAATTTTGTTTCTTATTTTTTCATTGCATCTTAATTAATCTGGTGAGCCTAAAACGAAACAAATGTTCAACTATTCGACATCTCATAAACACCTAGAATCACGCCTCATGCGAGATGAATGAAGCTGTTACATCATGTTCTTGATGCCCAATGACAGAAGCCTCTTCGCCACCGCCATGATCCCCGGTCAGTAACGCCGTTTCTTCCTCAGCAACGTTATATATAGGAAATTCTGTTAGGTGTCACGGCGTTGACTGAGTCGCTGAGCCTGCATTGGGACATGCTCATCATATTAATCAAATGATTAATCACTTAATTACTATACGGGATAAGAGATTATTGTATTAACTATTAAGCATGCAGTACCATATACTCGGTCCTCCGTCGAAGGGAGTATATTACTAGCATTTATTGTTCCTAGTTGTTAGCGCAATCGGTGAATTGATGAATTTCATGTTGTATGTCTATATTCATGAAGAGTTGTCTGGATATTCATAGATGCTGATATTGATATGGGTTGAGACGTTAAGTATTCCTGAATGTCAGTACAATCATTTATGCCAATATAAAGTGCAAGCCAATATAAAGCGCAAACGATAAAGATGAATGGAAAATCAATATAGAAAATAGTCTGAAATATTGTATACATATATGATTTATGCGACATGATTATTTGATAACTAGTTGCTAATCTCAAATTAAAACTTCTTCATAACCGTCCATTCTTCTAATCCAAGGGCTTGATTTAGCCTAGATTTGGAATATTTTATTCCTTTTATTAGTTTAAATAATATTAAAAGGGTATTTTAGTCCATTTGCATGCCAATACTCTAATTCCCGCTCAGATTTCTTTTCCTAAAATCTCTCTCCACCCTAAAATTTCTCTTCTCTTCTTCGTATCATCAAATTAGTCTTCAAATCTCGGAGATTTCTTTCCAAATTCATATTTTCTAAATCAAGCGATTATAAATTGGAGGAATCGATTCTCGCTGTTCAATATCTGCCGATCTCATCAAATTCAGTCTTCACGTATCGCGATTTTCTTCCTTTTGAAGCTATTTTGCTTGTCAATTTCTGCCGATCTCATCAACCTATCACGATTGTCTCCTTTTCGAAGCTATTTTGCTTGTCTTTGTTCAATAATGGCAGGTATGTGTTAATAATTATGCTTTTATGTTTTAATTTTGAATCATTCGATATGCATCTTCTCAATTTTTGTATTTGAAGTTTCTATTTTTATTCGAGCTGTTGTTTCATATATTCGTTAGTAATTTTTTGATTCTGATGTTCATGTTCCGATACATGTTTATGTTTTTAGTAGTTTTTTCATTGATTAGTACTAGTTTTAGTGTTTTTTTATCTCAGTTTATTTGATTATTATTCTGTCAGTTTTATTCATATGTTGTTTCCTCTGTTTTTTATTCTTATTCTCTGTTTCTTAGTTTTAATTTGTACTCCCTCCGTCCACCATTAGGAGTCCCGGTCATTTTTGCGCACTCATTTTGTAAAAATGAAAATAAATAGTTAAAGGTGGAGAAATGATAAAGTAAGAGAAAGAATAATGTTGACAAGAGTCTTATCTAAGTTATTCTCTCTCTTACTTTACCATTTCCCCACATTAACTATTTATTATCATTTTTACAAAACGAGTGTGCAAAAGGGACCGAGACTCCTAGTGGCGGACGAAGGGAGTATGTTTTATGTTGTGTGTTGATATTTTCAAATGTAATTTATTGATGTTCTGTTCTTTATTATTGATTTCTGTAACCTGATGGAGACGTACAAGGGAAAAAAGTTCAAAGATTGGCAAACAGGACTCCAATTAGAGGATCGAAGACTCTAGAATCTTACGTGCCAAATATTGTAAACTCTAGTGACGTCTACATTCAATTGCAACTGCGCGTTGGTGAAGGAGAAAGCAAAACACCATCTGACTGAATGCAACAAATTTGCCAAGGTTGATGTGGAAGAACTTATTGCAAATTGGGAAAAACAATAGGAGCTTTGGAGGATTATAAGTGAACTTTTTTTGTGACTGTTTCCATTGAATATTTTTGTATTTAGAAATACTAATGGCATTACCTATATCATTTTGGACATGTTATGTGAGTGTTCCTTTTGTCAGTATTGAGAATTATCGTAACTCATCTACAAAATATTAAGAAGTACTACATGATTTGGTATTGTTTCAATGTTGTGTTGATATTATTTTGTTATTCACAGCTATACGAGAATGTGTATAGGCCAATTATCGAGAATTTCAAATAGTAATGTTGAGAAATTATATACGAATTATTGAGAACACCAAATAGTAATGTTGAGAAATTATATATTGTACGAATTATTGAGAGTTCCAAATAGTAATATTGAGAATGGTTGTCTTCTTTAGGTTCAATGTTTCTGTTTCCTCCTCGTCTTTTTCTTTTTCTGCCTTTATAATTTCTTTCTTCATCCTATGTTTTCCTACCTTCTCTTTCTGTTTTCCTACTTTTTTCTTCTACTTTTCTGGCTTCTCTCCACGTTTTGCCTTTTCCGTTTCTTTAGTTTCGTTTCTGTTGAAATTTTAGCAAGTTCAAAACAAATTGCGAAGTTTAAGTTTCATATTTACCGTCGTTTTTCTTCAAATTTGTGAATCTGCCCTAAGTCAAGCTTTTCTTTGGAGAAGAAGGGTAGTTTTCGAGCTGTTCTTCTGTGTTTGAGTGAGAGATATGTGTTTTGGAATAGTGAATCTAGTTTTGAACGACGACGAGATTGTGAGAGAAAATGGAGTGAGTGGTGTGGTTGTTGAAGGTGGAGTGAATGGTTTGAGAAATGAAATCAAAACCTGCGCGCTTAATTTTATGTAAATTGTCCATTTTACCCATTCGTTGAGATTGTTAATTCAGTCTATTGATATTTTTTTTATTCAATCTCAGCCTTTGATTTTTGGATCAAAGGGTCCATATTCTCAATTTGGGATTAAGATGATAAACTCAGTAGAAGACGACCCATTTATGATTTATATCTCAAAAGAGGAGTGATCAAGATCTAACTAATTTTAAGTGTATAACTAGAGAATAAATCTCAGCCACACATCTTGTTACTCTAATTTAATCTTAAAGGTTAAACAAATTTTCAGATTTTTGTTAAAAATAATAGCCCAAGGGTATTTTTGGAAATTGAATGTCAACATCTCAAACTCAAGCAACGATTTCTCCCAAATTCAAAGTGCAATTTCTTCCAAAATTCAAGCGTAGATTCCTCCAGAATTCAAGCGCCGATTTCTTCCAATCTTCACCAAATTTGTTCGCAAAATTAACGTGAATTGTGTTGCGTGATTTCTAAACCAAATTCAGCTTCCTGTCCAAATTCGTTCACGTTTGATCGCGACGTCACTTCCCGGTCGAATCGCGACGTCTGGAGTCGGGACTGACGGCGGGCATCATCCAATGGCTGAAGCAAGAAGGACAGGATGGCGTACCGGCGGCTGGCTCAAATGCCACAGCCAAGCTTCGCCTCTGATTCGCAATGAGGCAGGAGACCAACACCGTGCGCTGCCGCTCACCGACGACGGTGACGGTGTCGACTAGGCCTGCGTTGAGGTCGAGAGAGAAATAGTGATAGAGTGAGAGAGAGGGCAGTCGGGGAAAGAGGAGGGAGACGCCCGCATCACCACACGCCGGTGACGGCGGTGGTCCTCCGCGACCAGGCGAAAGAGAAAAGAGGCGTTGCTGTTGTGAGAGAGAGAGATAAAAGTTTGGGCGCAGTGTTCAGGGTTTAGGAATATACTTCACTAGATGAGAATATACTTCACTATATGAGAATATACTTCACTATATGAACAATATACTTTATTGAAATGAAAAAACGGTACATTATAAGGCATGCAAAATATACTTCACTATAATCATAATATACATTGCTATATAAAAAATATACTTCACTGAAATGAAAAAAGGGTACATTATAAGGGATGCAGAATATATTTCACTATAAACACAATATACATCACTATATGCTCAATATACTTCACTGAAATGAAAAAATTGTACACTGTAAATTATATTCTTCGCTGAAATATTAAACATCATATTTTTAGTTCACTTCTTACTTATTTTTAGTTCACTGTGAACATATTTTAGTCTACTAAACGTGAGTTTTATTTCATTGTCAGCTTATTTTTAATTCACTTTTTACTGGTTTTTAGTTCAATGCGTACATGTTATGTACGTGAGTTTTATTTTGTTGCAAACTTGTTTTTTGTTCACTTCTTACATATGTATAGTTCACTGCGTATTTTTTTTTGGTTCACTACTATAGTTGTTCACTTCGTACCAAAACTTATCAGATTACAATTTTAAGTTGTGAACTATATTTTGTTAAATAATTAACAAGTATTCATACGTGAACTAAATAGATTGGACATAAAGTGAAGTATATTGTGCATATAGTGAAGTATATTGAGCATAAAGTGAAGTAAATTGAACATGCCTTATAGTTTATTATTTTTTTCACTACAATGAAGTATATTGTGCATATAGTGAACTATTATATGCTTATAGTGAAGTATAATAATTTTACAGTGAATTACAGTGAAGTAAATATGTTTTATAGTGATGCAAATATGCTCTACAGGAAGTATATAGTCTAACATAATATTGAATTTAATTGAAAATGATGAGCTTTATATTGAACTAAATGACATATATTATGAACTATATCAGTTTCATACAAATGGTCATGAACGCTTGAAGTTTACAATCATTTTTCCACATCTATCTCCATGTTGTTGCTACATTCTCGATAATGTTTTGATGTTGTCGTCAAGATATTCAATGACTCATGGTTTGTTTCCAACAACATTAATGCGCTGCAATTCTTTACTCTTAGCCTTTGGATATTTCCTTGCTGTTTCTTTTAGGCAATACATTTCCAATCTTGTTCCCGCTCACCATAGTATACTTCACTCTAAGGTCTATTCACTTCACTGAAATAAGAAAACACGAAACACTGTAAGACATACATCGTATACTTCACTCTAAGCATAAACTGAATCACTGCAAAGGTAGAACACTTCACTCTTAACATTTATTAGTTCACTTTAAGCTCTATACACTCTAATCATGAAATACTTCACTCTATGCACATTTTTACTTCACTGAAATTAAAAAATAGTGCACAATAAGCATGGATCACAAACACTTCACTCTAACCATGGAATACTTCACTCTATGCACGTTTTACTTCACTGAGATGAAAAAATAGTGCACTTTAAGCAAGGATCACAAACACTTCACTCTAACCATGAAATACTTCACCCTATACACGTTTTACTTCATTGAGATGAAAAAATAGTCCACTATAAGCAAAGATCATAAACACTTCACTCTAAGCATGAAATACTTCACTCTATGCACGTTTTACTTCACTGAGATGAAAAAATAGTTCACTATAAGCAAGGATCACAAACACTTCACTCTAACCATGGAATACTTCACTCTAAGCAAGTTTTACTTCACTGAAATGGAAAAACAAAGCACTATAAGCATGGATCACAAACACTTCACTCTAACACTAGAATACTTCACTCTAAGCAAGTTTTACTTCACTGAAATGGAAAAACAAAGCACTATAAGCATGGATCACAAACACTTCACTCTAACACTAGAATACTTCACTTTAATCATGTTTTACTTCACTGAAATGGAAAAACAAAGCACTATAAGCATGGATGACAAACACTTCACTCTAACACTAGAATACTTCACTTTAATCATGTTTTACTTCACTGAAATGGAAAAACAAAGCACTATAAGCATGGATGACAAACAATTTCACTCTAACACTAGAATACTTCACTCTATGCACGTTTTACTTCACTGAGATGAAAAAATAGTTCACTATAAGCAAGGATCACAAACACTTCACTCTAACCATGGAATACTTCACTCTAAGCAAGTTTTACTTCACTGAAATGGAAAAACAAAGCACTATAAGCATGGATCACAAACACTTCACTCTAACACTAGAATACTTCACTTTAATCATGTTTTACGTCACTGAAATGAAAAAAAAAGCACTATAAGCATGGATGACAAACATTTCACTCTAACACTAGAATATTTCACTCTAAGCAAGTTTTACTTCACTGAAATGGAAAAACAAAACACTATAAGCATGGATCACAAACACTTCACTCTACACTAGAATACTTCACTTTAATCATGTTTTACTTCACTGAAATGGAAAAACAAAGCACTATAAGCATGGATGACAAACACTTCACTCTAACATTAGAATACTTCACTCTAAGCATGTTCCGATCAGAAACCCTAGATTCAATGATTCATCATCCGATATGCCGGTAAATAATTCAACTTAAGAATCAGAAGATGCAGTTCGATTGACGCAGACAGAAAAACCAGAGGGAAAAAAAGGAGAAATAGAATCAATGAAACAATAGTCGTTTAATTTAACGAAAAGCTTCGAAACTCAAAAACATCAGTGAATGCTTGTTAATCAGAGTTTTACTGTATTAAAGAAATGGATTGAAATCGGAATGAGAAATATAAATCAGTTGAAGAAACCAGTTAAACAACTCACATTTTGAAAAAAATTTCTGATTTGAATCCACCTGTTTGACGACAGATTGCAGCGACGGGAAGACGGCAGCGATTGCAGCGACAAAATTTCGAGAATGGAAGAGAAGACGGGAAGAGGAGTGATGGCGGGAGATGAATTCTGCAAATGAGAAATTAATTCAAATGTTAACCCTATTTTTATTTGTGAAATGTCCATTATACCCCCGCCTTCTTATAGTGAAGTAAATATGTGATAGAGTGAAGTGATTTCTCTTTCAAATTCAAAAATTACATGTGTTAATACTAGCCCTTGATTTTTTTGATCTTGTGGTTGTGATTTGTTCTCTAGTTATGTACTCAATGAGCACTTGCCCTATATCACTACTCAATCTCAAAATATTCATTAATATTATTAATTACAAAATTATGAAAATTGAAAGTTTTAAGAGATTTAATGACTACCATAATTAGAGACAAAATATATGGAAAATTTGATAAAGTAGATTTTTTGGGGATAAATAACTATCATAACTATGGACAATGACTACCATAATTAGAGACAAAATATATGGGAAATTTGATACAGTAGATTTTTTGGGGATAAATAACTATCATAACTATGGACAATTATTAATTAGTTATTTTTAAAATTCAACTTAACATTATTATATTTCTCAAACTAATTTATAGATTATGCATTAAAAAATTAAAATATAACGATTCTAATTCTAATGACAATTATGAAATTACCAAAGTATGGTGTATTTCTGGAAATGTCAAAATCTATTTTGATATGATACATCTAACATGCAAATAATGCCTCCATTATTATACTAAACGGTCCAACGTATTAGTTTCCACCTTCTGTCTTCCAATAATATATTTTATACTAGTCACATATTACACGTCTTTGCATTTTCAATTCCTATGAAATTAATTTCCTGACACGAGATTTGCACCCATACTTGTTAAATCGATATATATGCACGACCACATCTACCAATTTTTATTGCAAGAGCTGGGGAAATTTAAAATTTTATTACGTACCGGCGCCAATAATACATGATTTATCAACGTTATCACTGGCTAGTTTGCTATGATTAAGAACACATCGAAGTCAAACATTATAGTATTTTTCCTATTCATATCAACGGCAAAAATATCATATAGTTATAGCGTACTATACTCATTACTATGCATGATTTCAGTATTGTTATAGCGTACTATACTCATTACTATGCATGATTTCAGTATTAGAATTTTTTCATTACATATTCAAAATGTTAAAATTAGCACACATTTGGATGATTGACTCATCCGAGTCTCTTTGTAACTTAGTGTCTCGATCAAGTCTTGCACTTTGGAGACGTTCAATGTTCCATCAATAAATCGACTTCTTTTTCTATTCTACTAGAAAATGAATATTTATGATTTTTCCCATAAAAAAAGTCTGATTGCTTGAAGGAATGTTGCACCTCCAAAAGTTCAACTTCATATATTTATTTATGGTCCAAAAAAAGGCTCAAGAGTGGTCATTTGATTTATTTTATATAATAGAGGTTCAGTTAGTATTAATTATAACCTTATGATGATGTCTATAATATTTATTGGTTTAGTTGATGGTAGGAAGTTAGGTTAGAGATTGAGAAATGTGCATTGAAGTAGGTAGAGATTCAATTCGGTGGCATATTCATCTTAGGGTATATATAGTATAGTTATATGCTTTAATGAACATTTTCATGATTATGTTAATATATAATTCTAGCAAAAAATAACTTTGTGTATCAAATCTCAAAATCAACAACTGAAATAAATCATTACTCATTATTTGAATAAAATAAATAAGCACGTAGGTGTCGTTCAATTGTCATGACTAATTGTCATATGATAATTAATCTATAATTGAGTTATGAGATTATTTTAATTGGAGGGAATAACTATATATCACTAACTATCACATGATTATCCATCTAGGAGTACTATTTAATTTTTAGATATAATCTTGCAAATCGAACATTCCTATTAGTACATGCAAGATGTTCATAAATTCGCTTTGCAAAATACAAGTTAATGATTAAGTGCCTACTACACAAAATAAAATCTAGGCTCGCAATAAGTTACTCCTACTATACTACTCCAATAATAAGTTACTCCTAGCTAGTAGTACAATTCTAAATTTTTCACATGATTATTGATCTGTAAATTACAAACATTTTTCAAATTTTATTTTTTTGATAAATATATAATTTAACTATAAAAATTGTGAATTTAGGCTTTGTTGATGAATTCCTCACAAATTCGACCAAAATTTGTAACTATGGAGAGAGAATAAAGTAATACTACTCTACTAATACTCATATTATTTAGATATTGTATTTGAACACATGCTAATAAGAAAAAGAATAGTGGTCATTTAAATCATACTACTAGTTTTTATTGACTCCTAATCAAATTTTTAACTTTTGAAATGTAAAATTATAGAAGTACTATTTTTTTTAAATTTTTTTTGCAATTGTCTCATGCATGATTAATATTGTTTCAATTTTATTTTAATAGGAAAATGTTTCTATTTTAAATGGGCGAAGAAGTACTAACAATCACTATAATAAAAAGAAACCGTTAAATGACATTTTTAATACAATTAAAGACTTTGATTTGTATTTTTAAATATATCATTAATGCCTTAAAAAACGTATTACACAAATAAAAGTGTTTAAAAAACAAAAAATTAAATTACTTTGTCTTTAATTTAAGGACTTGCGTCCTATATTATTGTTATTTTTATAAACTTCTCAATATAAAATTTGCATGTTAATTTGTGTCCCTAAAAAATATACTAGTACTCCACTACTCTTTTGTACTCCTTCTGTACATGCTAAACTCATTTGAGTTCGATACGAATTTTAAGAAATATAAAGAAAAGTAAGTGAGAAAATATAGTGGAATGTTAGGCCTATTTATATATATTAGTTTTATAATAAAATGCGAGTGAAATGAGTTAGTGGAAAGTGGGTGTACCTACTCTTTATAGTAAAAGTGAATCAGAACTCCTAATAACGGACGGACTAAAATAATAAATCGGAACTTCTAATAACGGACAGATATGGAGCAGTGAATATCCCCTAAGTGGAAATAACCCCACGCGTTTTAACGTTGAATATCCAACATGACCGACCATGCATAAACTATGCAAAATGGCACTCTGCCAATCATCCAAAATCCACACGTCGCATCAACCAACACATTATTTAAATGAATCTTAAATCAAATGTAAATACTCCACTTCCCAAACAACTGTACAAAATTTAAATTCAACACGATATAGTACTAGCATTCTTTATTTCACAAAATTCAACTACTACACAAAACTAAATCAAAATTCAAAACGATATAGGAGTATTCTTTATTTCATGACACAATTCATCAACTACTCCATATAAGTAATTCTCTTTTCATAAGCAACAAATTGTGGTGAATGCTATGGTTCAATTGGAGATGGTACCTATATCTATAGGTGTAATAACTGAACAACTTCTTATGAAGTTGCCGGACCAGTGGTCACACACATTTTTTTGGTAAAATTCCAGAAGTTGCGAATTCATACATTTTAGTAGGCCTGCTTATTCGGCCGGTTCCGGTTCTACCCGGTCCGGTTGACCGGATACCCGGTTGCAAAATCTCATGAATCTCGGAACCGGAACCGGATCCGGAACCGTCCGATTCCGGTTGGAACCGACCGGGTAAGAACCGGCCGGTACCGGTTCCGAACCGGAACCGATTTGTAGTTTTAATTTTAATTTAAGTATACTAATTAACGAAAAGTTGTTTATTATTTACCTAATTTTAATCTGACACCAAACTAGATTTAACTTATATATAACAAAAAATTACATAATCTCCACTTAGTATCAAGAAATTTGATTCTCACGTTAGCCCACGAGTTGTCTGTGATGTCAAACTAGAGTCATGGTATATTCTTTCGCACGTTTCCTCGATTAGTAACCTCCACCCTTGACTCCTCTAAGAGCTTTCATGATCTGTTAAAATTATTTTTGTTTAAGGCATTCAAAGTATAATGGTAAATAATGATCCAAACACATAAATTGGAAAATTATATAGTCAAACCAAGAGTAGCATTTATTTTAAGCAATAACAAAGGAATACATTCAGTAAAACTAAAGAATCAAAACCAACCTTGATAATAATAAATGAATTACCGTTAATTACTATACTTCAATTTTAATAAAAAAAAATTAAATTTAATATATATTATTCGGTTCCGGATAAGAACCGATCGGTTCCGAGTAGAACCAGAACCGAAATTTATGAAAACATTAGAACCGGTACCGGAACCGGAACCGGATTCTCCAGGTCCCCGAGAACCGGAGAACCGGTTAAGCAGGCCTGCATTTTAGTACATATCTTAATAAATGGGACACTCCAACAACGAATGACTTTACTAATACCTTTTCAATTATAGAAAAAATCATCTTAATTCGTTGATAATTAAACACATTTTCAAAACTAATCTTCAGCCGTAGAGTACTTTTTAAAATCCATTTGAATGGAGTACAAAAGCATCTTTATTAGCAGCGAAACATGATCAATTAGAAAAGACCAGTTCAATTCATAATTGATCTATTCAGGAGGTGAAATAATTATGTACACGATTCTTCCATCACAATAATAAAAATATGAAAAATATACCATAAATTAAAGAGTAACGATAAACAATCAAATTTTATACAATCAAAATAAGGTTAAATTAATAATTTGATGTATGAATTATATATTAAAATAACAAATATAGTAAGTGAACAAGTTAAAAAGACTTATTAGCCTTTAACCTCATTTTAAATTTTTATATTTGAATTTTCTTTGTATTATTTTTAAAATTTGAATTAAAGTATGCATAAATTGTTCTAAAAAGTAAAAAAATTATACACAAATCAAAATATATGACCACAATATTATGCACTTTTCATGTACTATATACGCATCCATATATTTTAATTAAATGCATAGATAAACCTATTTTTTTTTCAAATAAACTAATTTTTGACTGTATAAAATTTAGTGATGTAGATTTATTGTAAATTAAAACAATAATAATAATAAAAAAGATAATGAAGAATTGACTAGCCCAAGCAAGAAGAGTAGGTGGATCGCTTGGTAATGGTTTGCGCAGCGTCAGCGGTTGCAGCTACCGTTTCTTCCTCTCGTAAATCTCACCTACCTACTCAAAATCAACACACCCTTTCTTCTCGTATTTATACATTATTTCTTCTCTTCTCACACAAAACTGCCACCTCTCTTCTTTCTTTTTCTCTCTCTCTCTCAATTGAAGAAGAAGAAGAATTAAAAAAGAGAAGCGATCCACAATGTTGTCGGTAGCGGCCGCGGAAGCTCAGAATCCGGAGCTCTCATCTCACGCGCTGCCGCAGACTCCATCGACGGAGGAAACTCACATCTTCGTCTCCAAACTCCCCACCATTCCAATCTCCAACGACATTCCCCTCCACACCTACTGCTTCCAGAACTGCTCCGATTACCCCGACCGCCCCTGCCTCCTCGTCGGCACCGGCGCCGGCAATTCCTACACCTTCGCCGAGACGCACCTCATCTGCCGCAAGGTCGCCGCCGGCCTCTCCAGCCACGGGATTAAGAAAGGCGACGTCGTGATGGCGCTCCTCCAGAACTGCGCCGAGTTCGTCTTCACATTCATGGGCGCGTCGATGATCGGCGCCGTCACCACCACCGCCAACCCCTTCTGCACCTCCAACGAGATCTTCAAGCAGTTCAGAGCGTCCAAGTCGAAGATGATCGTCACGCAGGCCATGTACGTCGACAAGCTCCGCGACACCGGCGACGAATCCATCGTCTTCGGAGAGGATTTCTCCGTGGTCACCATCGACGCGCCGCCGGAGGGCTGCCTGCCTTTCTCGGCGCTTTCCGAGGCGGACGAGGCGGCCTTGCCCGAGGTGGAGATCGATCCGAACGACGCCGTGGCGCTGCCGTTCTCGTCCGGGACCACGGGGCTGCCCAAGGGCGTCATTCTCACGCACAAGAGCTTGATCACGAGCATCGCGCAGCAGGTGGACGGGGTGAATCCCAATTTGTATTTGAAGCCCGACGACGTCGTTTTGTGCGTGCTCCCGCTCTTCCACATCTACTCGCTGAATTCGGTGCTGCTCTGCTCGCTGAGGGCCGGCGCGGGGGTTTTGCTGATGCAGAAATTCGAGATCGGCTCGCTGCTGGAGCTCATTCAGCGCCACCGCGTGTCCGTGGCAGCGGTGGTGCCGCCGCTTGTGCTGGCGCTGGCGAAGAATCCTCTGGTGGATAACTTCAACCTCAGCTCGATTAGGATGGTTTTGTCTGGGGCGGCGCCGCTTGGGAAGGAGCTGGAAGCGGCTCTGCTCAGCCGCCTGCCGCAAGCGGTTTTTGGACAGGTGAAAAGTGAAAAATAACTGATTTACCTAACTTTATTTTTCATGTCCTTTAAATGATCAATTAATACCGGAAATACTAATTTCAATTTAATTAGAGATTATAAGAATTATTATTAATTAATTTACTTTATTTTACTCTAAATTTAGTGTTAGGAAAATTAGTTGGGTAGGTGGAGGAATGTGAAGTTAGGTAGGATTAGTTTGTCATTATTCATTACATGTGTTGCATATATAACTAACTGATTTGAATCCTTATTATAGTAACATTTGCATCTATTACTTTGTTGGTTTTGAATTATATTATAACTTAATATTACTTAAAAAAATTATAATAGTATGGACAAACTAGCTAGGAAATTTATATTTATTAATCCGGCCATAAATTTATTATTTTTGTCAAATATCATGAATTCCTTGTGTTCTATCTAACCCACTTAGAATAAAAAAAGGATAGAAATTATGATATTATTATTCATGGCTAAGTACATAACTTTGTGTACAAATTTTTAACATGCATGTTACGTGGTGGCAACTCCAGAGATTGGCAATCATTCTATAATTATTTAAACAATTTATAGAAATTATAGGACTAAATAGACTGATTTGAGATTTGAGTTTTGACGGGAGTATCACTATAAAGGGGTTAAATCAAATGAAATCAAATTAAGTAAGCCATTCTAATTGATCAATAAATGTTGAATGGTAGCGCCAGCTAACTTTGTTGAAAATTCGGTGCAATATCTCTCTCTACGAACCGTGCATTTATTTTGTATACATCCAAAAAATTGCATTTTGATTTGCTTAATTAATTCCTTATTTTGATTAGTTATTAGTATGTTGGCAATAAAATAGAGCCGTATAAGTGCATCTGTGTAATTTGTGGGCCTGCCAAAGTACTACGACTAATTTAAGATTGCAGATAAACTATTCTACCTAAATGTGGAGTACTTATAACATTAGTATACGCCATCTTTTAAAATAAATATATTTCGTATAGTGTCAACTCGAAAATAACCAAAAAAATTAATTTTAATATTCATGACCTCTTTTTGGTTACTTCGTAGTAGTATCTCTTTTATGTTACTTTATCTATTTCTTTAATTAAAGAAAATAAGTTGGTGGGTTTATGATAAATTAGGGTTACGGCATGACTGAGGCCGGGCCGGTCTTATCTATGTCGCCGTCCTTCGCTAAGTTGCCACTACCAACCAAGTCCGGTTCATGCGGCAATGTGGTCCGCAACGCTGAGCTCAAAGTCGTCGACCCGGACACTGGCTGCTCCCTCCCCCGCAACCAACCGGGCGAAATTTGCATCCGTGGACCCCAGATCATGAAAGGTACTTACTTCTTAATTAGTAATTTGCAACTATACTAACATATGCAATTTATCTCGTGCAACAATTAGTTGATTCATAAATATGTGAAAACAGGGTACTTAAATGATGCGGAGGCGACTGCTAGAACCATAGACGTGGACGGCTGGCTTCACACCGGAGACATCGGGTATGTGGACGACGATGACGATGTTTTCATTGTAGATAGGGTCAAGGAACTCATCAAATTCAAAGGCTTTCAGGTAACTTACTTATACTTTTACTAGTATTTATTATGTATATATGTGATTAAAATGTAGATATAACATATGTATTGTTTACGATGAGCAGGTTCCACCAGCTGAGCTGGAGGCTCTTCTCATCTCCCATCCCCAAATTTCTGATGCTGCTGTCGTGCCGTGAGTAATCAATTAAGATTTTTTTTAATTACTACCCACTAATTAGATTTATCTAACTATTTTGTTATATTTATGCAATAGGCAAAAAGATGAAGCTGCTGGTGAAGTTCCTGTTGCCTTTGTAGTTCCATCAAATGGTTGCGAACTTACTGAAGAAGTTGTTAAAGAATTCATCTCCAAACAGGTAATTTAAATTAAAATCCTAATAATTTTTTTATTGCAATTCTAGATATATAAAAAAGTGTAGTATATACTCCTATCAACAAATTGTGATTATTTTTTTGTTGTTATAAATTGAGCAGGTGGTGTTTTATAAGAGACTACACAAAGTCTACTTTGTTCACTCAATTCCCAAGTCTACATCTGGTAAAATATTAAGGAAAGATCTGAGAGCTAAGCTTGCGGCGGCAGCAAACTCCACCACTTAATTCTATATATATTCAACCTCCGGAAATATTTATTTTTGTTTTATCATTTACTAAGTCGCGTCTATTTATTACGGAGTAGTACTTTTTTTCATGTTTATATAATTTATTTGTGTAAGCAAACAGTTTTTTGTCATGTAATTGTTTGTAATAATTATCTCACTATTTATTCGAGCCATTGAATCTTTGCAATAACTAAGTTGTGGTTCAATAGTATTTGACATTGCAATTTGCAAAACTCATGCAACAATACGTTCTCTTTTATATATGGTCTTTTGTAAAATTAAAATAACACGAGCTTTACTAATTAATCTTAAGGAAAAATGACACTGAATTACAAAGGATATTTTAATTTATATATTTAATTACTGAAATCCCATGAATATCTACTATCGATAAATTGCCAAAAACATTTCAGGTTACGTAGTCCAAATTATAGAATCACAAAGGGATTTGAGTGCCCTTTTGCATTTTCTACTATATTTTCAATAGCATTTTTTAACAGGATAAATAGCGCTCCCTTCGTCTCATTTAAGATGATCATATTTTTGAGTAACACAGAATTTTAGGTGGAATAGTTGTTTATGATAAAATAGAGTGGTGGAAGTAATTGAATATTTTAATGATGAGAGAGGAGAGAGAGAGATTTAATTCCAAATATAGAAAGTGGACATTTTAAATAGACAAACTAAAAAGAAAATATGAACATCTTGAATGTGATACATAGAGTCCATTACTTATCAATTAATGAACATAAAAGAATAGTAACTTTACTGGTTGTTGACAAAAGGCTTTGAGAGTGTTTGATCAGTTGTTGGAATCTTGTCCCTACAACACCGCTGTTGCATTGAAAGTTACAATAAATAAATTCATAAATTAGGTCTAAATTCCTTTAAATTTGATTGGATAAATTGCTTCAAAAGTCATGAAGTTTGACAAAAGTTTGGTTTCCCATCAACTTTAAAAGTTGTATGAAAAGTCATGAACTTTATTGGGTGTTGTAAATTTCCCAACCGACACGACCTAATACATTTCCAGCATAAACTGATCCTGCGTGGCACGCCGGAGGTATGACTTATCCTACATGTGTAATAAAAAAAAAGTAAAAATTGCCTCTAAAGTCATGAACTCTTGGAAAAGTTAGATTTTTTCCATTGATAAGACTCATTTCATGCATAATTTTGATGGTGGTTTAATGCTGATTTGGGGAGATAATGCGAGAAAAGTTGAGGTTTTAGTGTGCAGATTGTCAGTTGACCAAGCAGTAGGTGCTCCTTGATCAAGCGAAAGCAGAAAAGAAAAAAATGGCCAAAAAGTGGTACAAACTGATCAAGTTGATAAAGATGTCAGGAAAGCAGTGCAAACTGATCAAGCGGACATCAGGATAAAAGATAAGGACAGAAGAGAGAGAGTCCAAAAATGCCTTTCTGCTGCAAGGGTACGGACGGTAGCGCACAAGGAATATGCCTTAGAGATTTGAGCTGACAGAGGATATACCCTAGGGTTGTTAGCAGTCGGCCGCAATATAAAAGGAGGAGGAAATCTGAAGGAAGGGAGCACCTGATACTGAAAAATTCATACCGAGAAAGGAAAGGAAGAAGTTACCGTGAGAAAAGCTCTCTGCCTCTACACTTGGAGGGAGGGAACAACCAGTTCTAGCTAGAATCCCCAGCTCTTAGGAACGATTATCACCGTTTATTTTGCATTTCTTAGTTTAGACTTAGTTAAAATTCTGTAGTTGTTTATAGTTTCCAAGTTTTTTAGCTTAAATTCATATGGACTTTTGAATCCGTTGCTTATATGAAATTTTCCTTGGTTTTTATGTTAGATCTGGTTATGACAAGTTTGATTATGCTTAGTTTATTGATTTTTGTTCTCGATTGTTATTAGGGTTCTTAGATCTCGCTGGTTAGAGTTTAATTTCTGTCAGATCCGATTTCCCCTGTTAAGATTTACGAGATTATGGAATGTTACTGTTTGATTACTTGTTTGCTTAGTTGGTTGGCATAGATCTAGTTGTACTTATCTGATTTCTCATCTTCATCGTGTTGCATCATGACTAGTTCTCATAAAGTTCACTCGTTTGCATTCTGAGTTTGTTTTTATCGTTCAGATCAGTCAAAATGAGTTAATAGTTGAAATGGTGTTTTCGCATGCACTAGTCCAGTTGATCTGTTAGAAACCCTTTTAGTTAATTCTGTTCAGTCAAGTAGATAAAACTTAACCCACTTAATGCGTGGCAGCAGCCATCCCAAAATGTCCGTTACACATGTGTTTTCCGCTTCATCCTTGTGGGATTCGACCCTTACTTTCCTTTACTATCTAATAGTATCGTAGGTTAAGACTTTGGAAGTAACTTGGGTTTGCACGCCCAACGACACGTAGATAAATTCTAGGAAATCCCCTTGACCAGTTAGATTTCCACTACTTGGTCAGTCTGCGAGTCATTGTATCTCTTTTAAAGCATGTCTGCTGGATCAGTTGGGTAATATCTGCTTGATCAATCTGCGCATTATTTCTATTTCAAGTGTGCACTTCCTGAACCTATTTCCACTACTTGGTCAGTCTACGAGTCATTGCTTATCTTTAAAGCATGTCTGCTGGATCAGTTGGGTAACCGGTGATTCAGTTGGATTTTACATGGTTTTAGAGGGTAGTTTTACTTGGTTTTAATCATATATTGTGTACTTTGAGACATGGTTATAGCTACTTCTCTATGATATTGGTATTTTGACAATTTTGTGAATAATGTGTGAAAAGGGTCGAAAATGAGCTTAAATGGCGAAAGGAAGCATCCGGGATGAAAAAGGACGAAATTGTCGTACGTAGCTGGCGGACCGCCAGCTTCGCCCACATCCAACCTGGCGACTCGCCAGGATCATCGCCCAGAATTTCCGTAAGCAACTGGCGACTCGCCAACTTCGATGCTCCACGAACCTGGCGACCCGCCAGGTTCGTCTGACAATGTTAAAGAAGGAAATTCGAGCCCTAATTTATAGACCATGCATGGAAACGCCTCATTCATCATTCTACACGTCTCCTACCCCAAAAATACCAGTTTTTCACCTAGGAAGAAGAGAAGAACGAGCAGAGGACGAGTATTCATCGCAAAATTGAAGACGAGGCCTCCAATCCGCCCATCCAATTCTAGGAGTTTCTACCTTCGGTTTTGCTTTGTTCAAACAATGTTTTTGAATATTTCTTTGAATTTTTTGTTAAACATGAGTAGCTAAACCCTCCGTAGAGTTCTACGGGGGAGATACAATGATTCTTATGTTTAATTGATTTCCTTTTTCTACGCCTTGGCTTATGTGGTTATTTTAACTTCTCTTGTGCTTATACATTTATTTGACTGGTCACGTTATAAATACATGTGGATTTTACTACAATACTCGGGAGATGAGTAGTTTAATTTGAAAGAAGAGAAGTTGACGTCTTTGCCAATACAATCGACAGATTTGAGCCTTTAAATGAAGCTAAGTATCTTAGGAGCATTTAAGAGTTGTTGTCTTATTTCTAGGAAGGACACTTTGGTTCTAGGTAATAATCTATAAATTGTATGCTTCGGGAGAAGATATGGTTTTACTTTAGTGATAGCTTAATAACCCTTGAGACCTTTTGTTGGCATAGTTTGGAAATTAGTTGAGCATAGGATAGTTGTTATCGATCCTTTAGGATTCTACCTTCCTCATCCTTGATCTACATCCGTTTTCTCTTATTTGCTTTTAGTTCTCTACTTGTTTTTAATTGTTCATGCTTTGATTTCAAGTAGTTTTAGAAAAACCAAAACTTTCCGATTCATCTAGATAGTAGTTGAGGTTGGTTCGTGATACTTAGGTTGACACTCATTGTCTCTATGGATACGATGTTCTTGCTTACTATTTGTAACATTAACTCCGTACACTTGCGGTTATACTTGTGTTAAGGCAATAACATTTTATGCGGGATACTATAATTTTACTCAAGTAGTGTTCGGTTTCCTATATAAAATAGTATCAAGATACAAGATGTGTGAGATTATATTAGTCATAGAGGGTTAACTATGACCAATTATCCCATAATTATCCATCTAGGTTTGAGTTGTAGAATTGAATCTAATAAACAAATACATTACATATTTAATTCTGAGCTATAATCTTGCAAACCGAACACCTCCTAATACACTATCCTATCCTAGTAAATAATAAAATGGTTTCTTAAAAGAATTTCAAAGGGTCTCACAAAGATTCTACTATTAAATTGATTAATTCTGTTAAATTGAGCTCAACCTAAATTAGGCGAATAGTATTAATTTGTACTATATATAGTATAATGTACGTATCGATACGGTTTGAAACATATCACAAATATAGGCAATCTGATTTAAATAAAATTACTTCATGTCTTCATGTATTCGAGTAACCATGATTTGGCTCACCTCATGCTAGTTTGGAAACTTGGCTTACTAATATAATCCACAAAATCCTCAGGTGTCATTTGGAATAAATTATAACACCCCTGTTAAATTCATAGTGGCCGTGTGAAAATAAGTAGAAATGAATATTTGGGCTTTATTTACATTATAAACACATATCATCTATCATAAGATTGTATTGTATGAAAATCACACTTATACTTAATAATTTTCATCGTTCAATACTAATTAACATTTTATTAAGATTTAATATCACTTAGGGAAAACTTCAAAATTCGGAGTACAATTTCGCTGATATATGCAAGGACGTAATAGTATATATGAGAAAATGAATTGAATGATTATTAAAATAAAATAAAAAACAAATCCAAAAATAATTCAATTTATCGTACTACAACAATATGAAATGAACTGAATTAATGAGTATTGCTCATATGATTATGCAAGGACGTAGGCCACAATAGTAATATCCCATTATTTGGGTGGTTAATAAAATAACCCCCTCACGATTTGGGTGCTATAAGATGGGCATGAGCCCAATGAAAAATTGGGCTTCACTGTACGTCTCTGTCCATAATGATCCTTACCCAATCCATAAGTATATCATCTCAAATTGAAAGTGGAAGAGTACTACTACTGAGAAATCATCAAATTTTATAAGTAATTTTTAACAAACAATGTTAAATTTATAAAAAAAATGAAAAGTATTTTATGTTTATGATATTAGCGGCTTAATCAAATATAAAATTATAATCTTGTTGTCATAACCAACATAGATGTTTATTTAAATTACTAGTATGAATTATAACTTCTCATATCGAAAATATCCTCTCTGAAGATTCTGCAAAACTATTTTTTGAGAAAAGTTTTAAGGTTGAGTTATTATTTGCACTTGCACAATTCAAATTATTCGCCACGTTTTGGGATGCATCGCCCTTTTTATGATATCGTTGGGAGAGGAAGGGGCGAACCGATCGAGAGGAGGGCCGAAACCCCCGGACACCCCCCAATCGGGGTACGGCCCCGAACGGCGACGGGGGGCCCCAACCGCATGTTCGCAGTACCTCCCTTTGGGGAGTCCCCCGCAGTGCCCCTTTGGAGTTTTGCGCGGGCTTTGGGCGATATTGGGGAGAGGTATCTTCGGGCCCGAGCCCCGAAGACCCCGGGCGATTTATGCAGGGGGGTGCAGGGGTTTCCCCGGGGTGTTGGGCAACATCGATTGTATGCTTTGGGGGTGGAGGCCCCCCCCGCCCTGGGAAGGGGGTACCACCCAAGATCCCACGATGATCCTAAGCGAGGCGCACGGCGGATAGGTTTATTTTGGAGGGCCGGGCCCAACAACGCATTAACGTCCTCCGCCCCCCCCGTCCGACGGCAATGGCGTTGGTCCCCCCACGGGTTTTCCAGCCACCGGAGTTACCCTAAACTTAAACTGGTTTATTTAAACCGTCATTTTTCTAAAAAAATCCCAGAAATCCTATATAAACCCTGAAGTTTCTATTCCTCAGCATGTCCAATGGCGTCTCCGCCAATACTCTGTTTCTTATCAATCAAGAAACTATTACTCACTCTTAATTCACTTCCTATTATGCATCAAAACCACGAAATAGACCTTTCTAATCAAGTAATTAAAACTCCACGGCTTAATTCTAATATATTCAACCTCCAAATCGAGTTGTGATATAGGTAGAACTAGTTCCTAGTGCCGAACCGTCTAACCAAAATATAGCTCATTATTCGATATGAAATACTTCATTTTAAGATGATTTTAGTTCAGTCTTTTGTAATGAAGTAAAACAGTCTAATAATTATGTACGTATAAAATGAAGTAAAACAGTCTAATAATGAAGTACTGTAAAACATTTGCTTGATTTATTTCATTCATTAGATTAGAAAAATGAATAACTGAGATTTGGTCTCTAGTTCAGTTTAGTTCGACATTTAATACAATCCTAATCAGCCTTATCTCGTGCTACTGCAACAGTTTCTTATTTCTTATGCAAATAATGGCATATTTATCCGTGAGTATACCGTTAAACTTTTGAGCTCATCGTTTCCGAGCATGACAGCAACTGAAGTATTAGAATTTTAGATGTTTGTGTACCATACCCAATTTGTCAATGGACTTTTTGAGTAAAAAAAGATCACATACGAGATTTTCTTGTCCAATCAAAAAATTTTTAAGCTCAGGTAAAATATTTACTCTTGATTTCTTTTATGTTTTCCTTTTTTCTTTTTTTCATAATGCTATCAATGACTATATTTTCATTAAATAATTCAAATTGGGAGTATGTAATTATTTAGTGCTAGTATTTGTCAAATTTTAACACTATATTACGATTTTCGTAAATACAGTTATAGCATTATAAAAATTATATATTTTTTTACGGTCATTTACAATTAAATTTGAAGCAAATAACAATACATGTTTATATTTTCTCATATAGTGATGTCAATACACTTTTAACATATTAAAACTTTTATAATTGTATGGTAGTAGTATTTATTTAAGTTATAGCAATCGAATTAATGACATCTATTAAGTTAGTTTTAAGTTATAGCAATCGAATTAATGACATCTATTATTTTCTTGTGGCAGCTTTTTCAAGATTTCATAGTTATGAATTGATAAAATATGAAGATTCATACTGATTGTTGTTATTAAAAGCATTGTAAAGAGAAAATGAAATACAAAATGTATAGTAGGAGGATAGAAATTTATTTCAGTAAACATGAAAGCTAAACACAAGAACAAATTAATAGTAGATCAATTGTCATTGTTGCAGAGCAAATACTGAGCAGAGTGTTGTATGATAGCGGTGAGTGGTATAGAAACGAGCGCAACATTCGCTGCAGATTGAGCACATACTCGATCATATATCGAATTATACACTGCTTCTCGTTTCTCTCCACCTCTATCACTTTGAATCTCACAAGATACAGCGTGAACCCTAGATCCAGAAATCCACCTTCTCTCACACGATACAGCGTGAACCCTAGATCCAGAAATCCATCTTCCACCACCTCTACCTCCTTCACACGCTTCTCAGGATCCACCACCTTGAATTTCTCCTTGTATGACTTCCATCCTAGTCCCATACCTGCTCAATTAATCAATTTAATTAATTAGGATAGTTATATAAATCTAGTGGAATTGAATTGAATTGAATGTGAATGGTACCTGGATAGAAAACGAGCTCGAGAATAGTTTCGGCGCCGCCGTCGCCTTGGACGACGTCGACTCAGCTGATGAGGTTGGGGAGGGCTTACTTCACAACTTTGGAGAGCTGGAGAGTGCTATAGAGCTTCCAAGCTTTGGTTGCTGGTACGTCAACCTTCTTCCATCGGAGATTGTTGCGTACATCATCGATTTCCAGTTGTGGAGGAGATGTCTATGCTCTACGAAGAGGAGTTGATAATCTTGAGATTGAGAAGGATTATCTATACATATATAAATGGCGAGTTTTGACCATAATTTGAAATATTCATAAATTTTAGGTAAAATTTTTAATGTTTATAAATTTTTGGATTTTGAATGTAATTTTTTATTTAAATTGTGTAACTTTAAATTCAATCATGAAATTGTAACAGCCATATTACTCATAATTGTATTAATATACGTTGAATTCAGTCATGAAATTGTAACAATCATATTACTCATATTTATTAATGATATTTCAATTTAAATTTTTTACTGTTGCACGCTATAGCTTTTATAATATCCCATACTCAAAATATACATACTTTTACATATCTACATATGTCTTTGTAATGACATATTTTATTGTCATATGAATAAAAATATTAAATGAGGTAATATAAAAAGAAATTTATTTGGATTAGTTAAAGTAATAAATGTATATACGTGTGTACATGCATAATAAACATGTGAGTATGTGTCCCTATACTGTAAATATATACTCCCTCCGTTTCATAGTAATGGAGGTGTTTCTTTTCGACATGGAGATTAAGAAAAATTGTGTTAGGTGAGTAAAGTAAAGAGAGAATAAAGTGGAAAATGAAAAAGGTAGAGAGATGAAGAGAGAAAAAAGTAAAAGAGAGTAAAGTAAGTGTGGAAAAATGAGTTGACTTTTACTAAAAGAGAAATGACTCTATTACTATGGAACGTACCAAAATGACAAAATGACTCTATTACTATGGAATGGAGGGTGTACTAATATATAAATATAGTGCATGATTTGCATGGAGTTTTAAACTTGTAAAATATGTGAGGGGATGAAATGTTTTTTTTTTTACTATTTGTAAAGAGACGTGTCTCATTTATATTTCTTGTAGTATGACTAATGCTTTTTAAAGAAGTTGATAAAAATATTAAGTCGGTCTGTACAATAAAATAAGGAGGTAAAAAGAATTATTTTTCAAATGGCAATACTCTCTATTGTAAGCTACGTTTTTGTTTGAAAAGAAAAAAAAAAATGAAAAAAGAGAGAAAGGAGAAGAACTCACGTTAATGAAAATAGATTATGAAGGTAAGGTTGGAATATTTATTTAATATGTTATTTAGTCATATACATATTGAATTATTTAAAATCATAGTGATGAGGTTAGTAGAAACAATTCTTAATATATACGCCCCTTTTTAATGAATTATTAATTTAGATGCCAATCCACTTTATTACATGATTTTGGAATAATTATACACCTAATTCAGTATTTTGATGTATGTGAGTGTTTTTGCAACTAAATAGATATGGACATATAAGTACTAGTATAGTATTTTGATTCCAGCGTTATACATATGTATAAGTCTGTTTTACAAACTCTTGTTTCCTATATTTAATTGTTTATAATATGATGTGTATAATTAGAACTATATGTACACAAGTGGATGGTATAATTACTTACGTAGAGAAAATAGTTATACAGTACTTATATTATAGCTAATTATAACACACAAATCATGTAGAAAAATATGAAATTAATTTGAATATGTATTTATTGCATAGTGTCAAGTGGTGAAGATCAAGAAGGAACAAGTGCTCGGTTAGATTATTTGTCGTAATCAGGTGTGTATAAATCACACTTTTAATTTTACATATTTTATGTGATTGATTGCTATGTGTTAAATTTGAGTGAATATTTGAATTATATGATGTAAGACTGAAGTGGTTATGTGTTATTTGATATGAGGGTGAAATATGATATGGATATGTGATTTGTGTAATAGATATGTTTATATATGGTATTGAAGTTAATTGATGGAATACATGGATATGTAATTGATGCAATTGATATGTTTTGCATATGGCATTGAAATTAACTGAATCATTGGATTAAAGAGGATCTGTGATAGTCTTGTCCTGGATCTGAAATCACAGTGGACATAATGGGACCTTCGGGTCAATCATATTGGGACCTTCGGGTCAAATCATATTGGGACCTACGGGTCAATTCACAGTGGGACCTACGGGTCAAATCATAGTGGGACCTTCGGGTCAAATCATACTGGCATATTGAAAATCCCGGGCAGATACCAGTCTTGAACCACTAATATTTTTCAGGAATAAGATATCAGTGACGTTTTTGATTGACGTGGGTCATAGGAACTCAACATGTTATCAGGGTCGGCGGGTAACGCGTTTTGGCAACCTTTTCCTCCTCCTCATTTTTGCATACAGATAAATATATAGTATATAGAGTGGTGAGAGGGTCTCACTATGGTTTACAATGTTTTGAAATATGTACTTGATAAAGGTTGAGTTTTGAAATTATTTATAGTAAGAGCATAAGTCATAAGGGTTGGGGTGTGACAGTTTAGGTGGTGTCAGAGCGGGGATAGATCTCACTGGGATTGTCTGCATGTGTCATATGGAACATGGTAGTCATAAGTTGCATTTGTATTTGACATGTCCGAAATATGGACATTATTGAGCATGTGTCACCGAGGAGAGAAGGGTCAGCCGCTCTGCATCACCGTTTAATTGTATGTATAATTTATATATTTTTGGTATTACATGGAAATTATGTGTGAATATATTCTTTGGTATAGAACAAGAAGTCCATGTACCAATGATAATGTACAATTGATAAAGAATTTTGTGAATATAAATCCGAGATGCGTGTGACGTGAATCAAATTGTAGTCATTTATTGCATATGAAAAAGGCTATGAAAAAATCCTATGGATGCAAAGGCTATGAAAACGCCTATGGATGCAAAGGCTTGCTTCGTGGTAGACGCCCTTGACAAGTGCATATACAAGAAATCATGCTGCAGTGCACAGATTGAGGAGAGTGTCTATGATCTTGCCGATCTAGAAAGTGAAGGCAATGAAGTTAAGTCATCAACATGTATTGATAAGTTCGATTATGAGGAAAATGTTCAAGATGGGGTTGCATCAATGTACACTGAGAGTTGCTTTAAAGCAAGTTTGAAACCCTCAATTGAAGAACCCCCACTAGTGGAATTGAAACCACTTCCCTCGCATTTGAAGTATGCATTCTTAGGAACAGAGGGTAAACTACCCGTTGTCATCTCCGCTCTCCTCAGTCCAAAAGAGGAGGATGACCTTATTGCTATCCTAAAACATCATAAGGGAGCAATTGGATGGAGCATAGCCGACATAAACGGCATAAGCCCGGCTGTATGCATGCACAAGATCTTGTTAAATGAAGGCAGCTCTCCAACAAGAGATATGCATGCAAGAAGTTGTAGAAAAAGAGGTGATAAAACTGCTTGATTTTGACATCATTTACGCTATATCTGATAGCGAGTGGGTTAGCCCAGTTAAATGTGTACCTAAGAAGGGGGGAGTGACAGTCACGATGAGTGAGAACAATGAGGCATTACCAACGAGGATGGTGAATTAGGGGAGGATCTGTATGGACTATCGGAAGCTAAATGCAGCGACGAGGAAAGATCACTTTCCGTTGCCCTTTCTTGACCAGTTACTTGACCGCATAGCCGATCATTCACATTATTGCTTCCTAGATGGTTACTCTGGCTACAATCAAATCACTATAGCACTTGAGGATCAAGACAAGACGACCTTCACATGCCCTAAGGGCACTTTTGCCTTTAGGAGGATGCCATTTGGGCTTTGCAATGCCCCCGCCACCTTTCAGCGTTGTATGATGTCTATCTTCAGTGATATGAATGAGGACATTATGGAGATATTCATGGATGACTTATCAGTTTTTGGATCCTCCTTTGATATTTGTTTGAAAAATTTAAGAAGAGTGCTTCAACGATGCAAGGAGTCTAATTTGGTCCTAAACTGGGAAAAATGTCAATTTATGGTGCGAGAGGGCATTGTGTTGGGACATAGAGTGTCCGAAAAAGGTTTGGAGGTCGACCGTGCAAAGGTCGAAGTCATTGCCAAACTCCCTCCTCCAACCACGGTAAAAGGGATAAAGAGCTTCCTAGGCCACGCGGGTTTCTATAGGCGCTTCATCAAAGACTTTTCAAAAGTAGCCAAACCGTTGTGCAATTTGTTGGTAAAGGAAGCCAAGTTTGAATTCACTGAGGCATGCTTAGAAGCCTTTGAGCTCCTTAAGAAGAAGCTAGTAGAGGCACCCATCATCATAGCCCCTGACTGGACACTACCATTTGAGTTGATGTGTGATGCGTCAGATTTTGCCGTGGGGGCTGTCTTGGGACAAAAACATGGGAAGCTATTTCATGCCATCTACTATGCAAGAAAGGTCTTAAATGATGCCCAAATGAACTACACCACAAATGAGAAAGAAATGTTGGCAGTAGTGTTTGCTTTCGACAAATTTCGTGCCTATTTGTTGGGCACGAAGGTGGTTGTATTCACTGATCACTCGGCAATCAAATACTTGTTAGCAAAGAAAGATGCCAAACCGAGATTGATTAGATGGATTCTCCTACTCTCAGAGTTTGACTTAGAAGTCAAGGATAAGAAAGGTTCTGAAAACCTTGTGGCAGACTGTTTGTTTAGACTGGAGGGACTTGTCTTCTCAAAAGATGAACAAAATAGAGCAATCGTTGAGGAGTTCCCCGATGAGAGAGTATTGAGCATCATGATGAGAGGGATGACTACTCCATGGTTTGCGAGTTTGGACAACTATATAGCTGCAGGAATCATGCCCAATGACCTCTCATACAAATAAAAGAAGAGGTTTCTACATGAGGTGCTTGCATAATATTGGGATGATCCGTACCTATTCCGACTTTGTAGTGATGGTATAATCAGAAGGTGTGTAGGAGAGTGGGAGCAACCCGCTATCATCTCTGAGTACTTCTTTATAACACTCTCGTTTGAAGCTATTTCTTGGCAAGTTGAGGTCCCGTTGGTGGGGGCCTTTGTTGTACACAAGGTGTACCCCCATGGAGCGGTTGAGTACTTTGATCCCGCTACCAACCAATTGAGGAAGGTGAATGGGCATCGATTGAAGTCATACCTTAGTGACCGAATGACCAATGAGGAGGTGATGGAAGAGAACCCTTTGGCCGAGCCCACTGTTTGAGAAAGAGAAGATGGAAGGTCTAGCCAAAGACGTTAAAGAAAGGCGCTAGATGGGAGGCAACCCATCATATGTGGTTTGAGTGTTTATTTGTTTAAGTGTTTGTTTTGATCACGAGGGTTTTTTTAACTCGGTTCTTTCCCTCGTTTTTTATCTTGAACCGGGTATTGTAAATAGTTTATTTTCTAGTTTTGCTTTGTAGGAATAAGGATGAGCTACTTATGAGGAGCCGTGCCGAAGTAAAGAAATACCCGACCCGCCCACCTCGACTTAACATGATTTGAGGGAGTCTTCTTACCTCTTTCTTTACTATTGCGTTTCATGAGTATGCACATTGGGGACAATGCATGATTTAAGTTTGGGGGGTGTTCACATGCTCGCTTGATTCGTGTTGATTTTGGCTTAAATTCTCCTATATTTGTGTACAAGCATGCTTGATTTTCTTCTTTCGAATGTCACTAGGCACATTGTTTCCTTTAGGATTTGTCGGCGTGGACTTAGTTTCTCTTAAGAGTTGGGCCGCGGAACCTTTCTTTCACTTATTAACCGCTTGAGAGCTATAACTTCCATATTTCGATCAAGTGAATGTAGTGTCCTTAGGAGTCCGATTTCTTGAGCTAAGGAGAAAGGATAATTCCGGTTTTGAAAAATTGATGATAAAAAAAGGCCTTAAGGTTGATCTTCTAGACTTAAGCTTGATGAATTGTGAACTTGTTATTGTTGATGCATGAAAATGATTAGGCAATAGGACGTTAAGCCTCACATCCATATTATTACATGCCTTACCCTTCATAAACCCCTAGTGAGCCAATTTTGAGCTTTGAAGCCTTATTCTTTGTTGAAAATCTTAAGTCACTAAATGAGCCTATGTTATATATCCTTGTTTAGCCCTTAATTCTCGGTCCCGATCACCAAGGTTAGAGTGCTAGCACATTCACGGGAGGGTTCATTGTGCGACAAGAGAAGGCTTGTGTTTGAGCCATTAGGTGGTGAATATAAAAAAAATAGTGAATAGAATAAAAGGCAGCCTTTTGTGATTGAAAAAAAAAGCCAAGGCTAAAGAAGAAAGAAGAAAAAAGAAAAAAAAAAGTTGAATGAAAAATGAAAAACAAAAAAGTGTTGGTTTGTTAGTTTTGAGATAATGAAAAATCTCAAGTTTGGGGGTGTGTATTGAGTTGTATTTGAGATGTGAGATTTGTAATGGATGTGCTAGTGCTATAAAATTGGTGGTGAGTCACTTAGCCAAATATGATCCCACCTTGACCAAAAGCCTCATTACAACCAAATGATCAAAGTCCTTTGATTTGTGCATCACAATGACTAGTGATAAGTTTTGTTTAAGTTTGGGGGAAACACCTTAAGTACCTTAAAAGAAATAGAATAGCCGGAAGAACTCCTTTTGATGATCTAGTTATGACAGTTTGAGACTCTCTAGGCACTACCCGAGAAAACATTGGTGTAGTGGAGTGACATGCTCTTAGGTGGTTGGTCGGTTGATTGGTGCACATTGCATGTTCCAAAGTCTTACTTTCGAGTGAATGCGGGGTCAATCCAATAAGTTTTGAGGACTTGTGTGGGTCGGCGTGATGTGAGAAGAATGATCATAGAGGTCTAAAGAGTGTGTTTTGTATTGACTTGCTCGGGACGAGCAAGACTTAAGTTTGGGGGTATTTGATGTGAATCAAATTGTAGTCCTTTATTGCATTATGTTAACGCACTTTTTAAGATGAAAAATGGACTCATTTTGATATATAGTAGGACAAAAGACCAAACTATAAGAGAGAGAGAGAGGAAAAAGAAAACATGGTCCAATTCTAAACAGTAATCAGCCCTTGAAGATCATTTTCAAATTCTTCTACAAGTCCACCGTTGCATTCACCTTCGAAAGAGCTTCGCGTGGATACCTCGCACGCCTCAATCGGAGTCCGGATGAAGAAGATATGGCTGTTTTACGAAAACTGCGCAGTGCAGTGAAAAAACGTCCAGCCGGGCGATTTCTGACCTAAAAAACGCCCGGCCAGGCAAAGTTGACTGGGCCTATTTTTTCAGCCCAAACTATATAAAAAGCTAGGGCCCGACTTCCTATGCGACTTTTGGCGGCTGGAACGATTTTTGAGAGAGATTTGGAGCTTGGAAGCCACACTTGAAGAAGAAGAGCAAGATTGAAGCTTCATCCACCCAAGCCTTGTCCCCCATGGTATCTTTAGCTTGTTTCCTTGTTATTGTGACCACCATGGGTGGCTAGAGCTTGGGATTACTCCTAATTTGTAGTAGGGTTGTTGAACATGAACTTCTTTATTTGAATTTTTATGATTTCCTTTGCTTTTTAGCTCTTATCTTTGGTGATTATTCTTATCCTTGTTGAGTTGAGCATGTAAACTTAATTTGGAAATTGCCTTAATTCTAATGTCTCTTTAACTTAGAATAAGGAGCAAACTAAGATAAGGAACCTTCGAGTTAGAACCGATTAGGTGATAAACCGGGGGTGGATCATTTGTGTTGAATTGTGTTAGAAGCTAATCCCGAGCTTACTATGCGACTGTAGGAGTGAGGGGTTGGTGAGTAGAGCCTAGGAGACGTGATCAGCCTATCCTAGGTGTACAATTCCTCGATCAGTGATCAGCTGCGAGCGAGTGAAAAATTAACACGATCCCTAAAAGCATTGGAAAAATAATTAGGAAATAGAAGTCATGTGAAAAAACAACCCGAACCAAATTAGGAGTAGTTCTTTCCCCTTTATTGTGTTAATCTCAAGTTAACTTTCTCGATCTTTCTATTTGAGTCGTTTGTCCAAACCTATAAAATTACAAATTTATCGCTTTTTAGTTAGATTTGATAGTTTTAGCAATTAATCTCCTCCTTGTGGGTTCGACACCTTTTATACTACATTGCGCGTCTGTATACTGGCAGAAGTAGTATTTTTAGGGATTTATAACTTGTTTTGTGTACTTAAATTGCACCCTAAAAATCAGAACAAGTTTTTGACATTATTGAGCATGTGTCACCGAGGAGAGAAGGGTCAGTCGCTCTGCATCACCGTTTAATTGTATGTATAATTTATATATTTTTGGTATTACATGGAAATTATGTGTGAATATATTATTTGGTATAGAACAAGAAGTACATGTACCAATGATAATGTACAATTGATAAGAATTTTGTGAATATAAATCCGAGATGCGTGTTAGACTATCTAATTGACTAATTGTAACATCCTGAAAATAGATTTAGGTTTAGAAGGAATGTATTATTACATTAATGAAACCATTAAATTAAAGATAGAAAATACTTTTGGAATTGATGCTTGATTCTTGAATTAGTGGTTTAAGTTTTGGAATTTTAAAAAGTACGCTTAATAATTTTATTAACGGTGGCTAATTACTAATCAGTTCCATTGTACTTGCTATAAAGGTTTATCAATGTTAATATGTTAATGAAAATTCTCTCATCATTAAACCAATTAATTTTGATTAATGGAGTTAAACATGAAATTAAATTTTTGGAAGATCCGACCCTACAGTGGTTAGAATATAGGATCGATTCTTAATTAATTTGACAAAAATAATATTATAGCAATAGTGAATATATATATATATAGGTGTATTTATATGCTTTTCCTATTTTATATGCTTTTTCCTTTTTAATCTCAACCATTCATTCTTAACATCTAATGGCCGAAATTAAGGCCTGATTATACATTTTTTATTAATTAAAAATATGGAAAAGGGCTTTTTAGGGAATGACAATATTGGTGGTTATGGAAAGTCCATAATTTTCTCCTCACCAAATATTGCATCGGTTTTTTTCTTCTTCTCCCAGATTTTTTTTTCTCTTTCATCGTTCTTTCTTCTCTTTCAGCTTTCAACGTTAGTTCTTCGGTAAAAATCCGGTGGTAAAATCGTGCATTATAAATTAATTTTTTTACATTATTTGTTTAGTTATATGCATTTTAGTGTGCACAGTGTATAACATTAATTTGTTCTATAGTTTTTTATACATTATTCCCTGTATATTGTACATTATTAGGCAATAATTTATAATTATTAAGTTATCTGAAGCAATTACCAATTTTGTGAAGCAAACATTTTGTACCTACATATCCAAAACTTTCTAAAAACACCTAGTTCAGGAGTATCCAAAATATTTAGTACCAAGAAATCCAAAACATTCTAAGATATCCAAATCATTCGAACCCACAAATTCAATGTCCATCGTGCATTCCCTATATAGGTGGTCAACCTTTTTCCCTCGTGCCTTCCTCTTTTCCCCATCTTCATTAGATGTACTAGCCTCTACTGTCTGTTGTTCCCTAAGTCTCTCCCTAAATTTGTGGGCAATTGCTAGAGGCAGAACATCGTCCACAACCTCATCTATAGCCAATCTTGGATGTTTGGTCGCTGCAAAAACAAATAAGTAAACAATTTACATTAATGCATAATAATAACTGACTAATATACATAGCGGACTTTATAATAATGTTAATGACCAGTACAATAATGCAGAAAATGCTCTACAAAATCTCAAAAATACGTTTACAACTTCTACAAACATTAAATTAGCTATGGAATACAGTTGTAATGCCAAAAAACATCAAAAGAATGCACCAAGACTATTAAATAATGCATGAAACTTTTTTCTAGCAGCAATAAAGAACAATAATGATGAAATCCAAACAAATAATTCAAATTATGTATTGAATAATGCTTAAAGATTTGCAACCAACATCAATAATGTTGGTATCCAACCGAATAATGCAGATAAATATCTAATTAATGCAGAAACCACAGAAACCACACCAAATTAGTCTGCAGACCCAACAAAATTAACACCTTAGTTTCGGAGTCGTGGATTAAAAACAAGATCACCAATTTCATGTCGATTTCATCCCCAAAACTTACTGTCAGAACACATACCACTAACAAATCAACAATAAACTTCCAATTTTGCATAACCCAACATCTAATACTCACAATTTCACATTTTATCTAAGAAATCGCGCTAAAAATTGGAACTTTTTAAGCGTACCGTGGATGGAACACCGATATGAACAGTGGACCGAGGGCGCGCACGAACTGCAGCGGGATCTTCAACACTCGGAATCGTCGTCGGTCGAACCTTTTCACGGTGTCAATCGAAGTCGCGGAAGTCCTAGGGTTTTCAAAGGCGGCGGCTAGGGTTTGACGGATTTTGAAGAGGAGAGGAAGTTTTTTGATCGTGGTGTGATGGATGGAATGACAGAGGAGCGAGAAGGTGAAAGGTCTATCAAATTGCTGCTTAATTATCGGACCTTCCGTTTCCAGACAGTTTATGTTTACTATTATACCCTGGTAATGCACGAAATTAGACCAATAATGCAGGACGGGATTAAATTCGATTTTTTAATCTGGACCCTCCACTGCTTTCATCCAATGGATGATATTTAAAAGGAAATAGTATCTAAAGGGGTGAAAGTAGTTTAATGCTCCCCTATATATATATATATATATATATATATATATGGGTGCACTATGGTGCCACCATAGATAGGATAACACCATACCACCAATATAGTCCGTTAGATCTCATTTATGGACGCCTAGGATTAAGTTTCGTGAAAAAACACGGGTTTGCAGTCTACTGTATTAGATATTGCAGTCTACTATATTAGATATTGCAGTCGTGGTAAACTGCAATCTTGTTATGGTAAGACTGCAATATTCAATGAACAACACTGCAATCTGGTAACGTAAAATTAGAAATTTCCTATTTTACCCCTCCGTGTTTTTACACGTGGCAGCATGACAAGCACACGATTTTCAGATCCAATGGCCTAAAATGGTGGTATGGTGTTACAATAAAGAGGGTTGTCATCTTAGTACATCCCTATATATATATATATATATATATATATATATATATAGAGAGAGAGAGAGAGAGAGAGAGAGTTGTGATCAATGTCGAACCATTTTTAAGGACCGAACTAGAGACCAAATTAGGACCCTCCATTTTTTTAATCTTGTGGTTAGGATTAATTTACCATCATTTCATTATTTTATCCCAAAGAAACTTGCTCAAGAGTATTTTGAGAAATCAATATATTATGAAACATAAAATACGTGTTTCCTCTTATCTCTCAATTCTTCAATCGCCGATCTGCCTGAATCGATCGATCTCCTTCATCTTCATCTTCATCGATCTCCTTCTCGTAATCTCCTTCAATCTTCATTGATCTCCATCATCGGACAATTGTGTTGCCTCAATTGCCTCAATCGCGATCTGCTTGAATCAGAGTCACTAGTGTCGTCATCAATTGCCCCTCTGTCGCCATCGATTGCCCCTCTGTCGCCATAATCGGAGTGACTGGTGTCGTCAGCCAGGAGTTTCTCTCCGTCATTCCAGACAGAGACTACCCCGACCAATCCCTCAATTTGCTCGCCTCCAAGCGCTTCACCGAAAATCGGATTGTTTGTGAAAAAT
>NC_062966.1:16459702-16649890 GCF_023119035.1 Salvia hispanica
TCCTTTTTCCCAAAAAAAAACCAAAACCAAATAAAAATTAAACGGGGGATTTGAAAAATTTATAAAATCTGGCATTTGTTATTCGATTAAATATCAAAATAAACCCAGTTCTTATATTTTGGATTTGGAGGGGGAGTGCAATATTTTTTGGGGGTGCTCAATATTATTTAACATATTAAATTGGGTTTTTTAATTATAGAAAAAGCTAATTGGAGGACCCCTATTCAAAAACCTTAAGACCCAAAATTTGGCCCAATATGTGACTTAATATAAATGGAGAATAAAGGAAAAAAGAAAATAACTTATTTTTTTAAAAAAATTTTTAAATCCCCTAAAAGGGACGATTTTCTCCTGGGGGAAAAGGGTTTTTTGTCTTCTTTATTTAATCTGTATCGGTGAGATAACCCCATATGGTTCGTCGGAAACAGCCCGAAGTGGTTTAAAATCTTGAAATCTTCCGTGGAAAAGGGGCCTTTTCCCCCGTTTTTGGAAATCATAAATCCCCCGCAACAAATCGGGCTAAATTTTCATTTGTGGACCCCAAATCAAATTTTTTTTTTGGGATTTAGCCCCTCAACGTTGAAATTTTTAAATTTTTTTCAATTCACTTTCTTTTAAAATTTTTTAAAAATTTTGGGCGGGATAAGTGGTTTTTAAATAGCAGAAGAGTAGGATTTTCTTGTGGCTTTTTCAAGTTTTAAAATTATGAATTGATAAAATATAAAGTTCTTTTGTTTTTTTTTATTAAAACATGGAAAAGAAAATAAAATCAAAGATATATAGTAAGAGGATAGAAATTTATTAGAAAACATGAAAGTAAAACAACAAATTAATAGTAGATCAATTTCATTTTGGGCTAATAGTAGAAAATTTCGGTGTTTGGGCAAATGGAATAGGTTTCGAGGCGATAGTGGTTGAATGGGAAAGGCGCAACTTCTTTTGGCTTCCTCTTTGACTCGTCTCGTCCCATATCAAAATTTCATTTCTTCTTTTCCCCCACGAGATTGAGAGGGTTAATATTTTATAAAATAAGGGTGTGTTTGAATTGGTAGATAGGGGCATTCATAGTGCATTTAACGGCCCAATGTAGTGTTTGATTTATTGGTTAAATTTTATGTGTGACTCGTTTAATGGGCAAGGGCCCGTTGAATTAAGGCTGAAAATGACTATTTTATTATCATGAAAATGACTGTTTTATTGATCTATGTCAATAGGTGAAATAATTATGCGTCATGTTCTACCATCAAACTAATAAAAATAAGAAACATCTATGTCACTAATAATTTCATTGGTGGATTACTTCGACCTGAGCTCGATTGGGATGGTTCTGTCAGGGGCGTCGCAGCTGGGGAAGGAGTTGGAAGCGGCTCTGCTCAGCCGCTTGTCGCAGACGGTTTTTGGACATGTGAAAATTGAAAATTAACTGATATACCTAACTTCATTTTTCATGTCCTTTAATTACTAAATTCAATTTAATTACTCCCTATATTTGTGTAGAGATTATAAGAATTATACTACTAATTGATTTACTTTATTTTATTCTAAATTCAGTGTTAGGAAAATTAGTTGGGTAGGTGGAGGAATGTGAAGTTAGGTCCGATTAATTTGTCATTACTCCTTATTGACGTGTTGCATATATAAATAATCAATTCGAATCCTTATTATGGTACCACTTGCATCCAATACTTTGTCAATTTTGAATTATAATATAACTAAACATTACTTACGAAAATATATAGGATGGACAAACAGGCTAGGAAATTTATGTTTATTAGTCAGCCCATGAATTTATTATTTTTGTCTAATATCATAAATTCCTTGTGGTCTATCTAACCCACCTAGAATAATGGACAAACTGGCTAGGATATTTATGTTTATTAGTCACCCCATGAATTTATTACTTTTGTCTAATACTCCATCCGTCCACGAAAAATAGAGTACTTTCATTTTCTACACTCGTTTTGAAAAAATGATAGTAATAAATAGTTAAAGTGGAGATGAAGAGCTATAGAAATGCGTGCAGTGCGGTGTGTGATATCTCTCGATCTAACAGGTCCAGAGGATTCAACTAGTTCACAAAGGCTAGAAGATCATGAAACTATCAGACAAGGGTCGTTGGATGCACTCTATTTCTTCAAAAACCTCAACCCACTATACTACAACTAGCACAGGGAAGTAAATGATCGATCCCACGAGGACGATTGTGTTACGAAACTGCATTTGAGGATGTTTTGGGAAAGGGTGGTTGGCTACTGCCATGCAATTTTATGGGTCGAGTTCTAGATCTACTGGGTCTGAGAGACTTAAACTACTTTACTCTACCTACTGGGTCTAAGAAATGAGAACATACGGAACATGCATGACTTAGAGAAATGAAATATTTGAAAGTTCTAAGACAACTGGAGTTAACTTAACTAGACGAACTTTCCTAATTTGGACAAACAGAGACAAAGCAAACAGTGGGGACAAGTTTCCTTAAACTACCAGGGTCTGGAAAAGCATGCAGAAAAGTAAAAAGACATGCAGAAAGTACTGACAGGGTCTGGAGAACATGCAGAAAGTATTGACAAAAGCAGATCTGGTTCTAACTACCAACAAACTTCATCTTCTTCGGGAATCAAACGAGAATAGCAGGTAAAACAGAGCATTAAACACCATGAAAACAGAGCAAACTTCAGATCTAAACTTAAAACGAGAAATTAAAGCCTAAACTAACAGATCTACGCTACTGGACCTAGAGGATGCAGAAACAGAAAGTAAATAGCCATAATCATGCAAGACGTAAACAGCAAACACCAGATCTACGAAACTCCAACTCAAATCCACCACGATTCAACAAATTCAAACATCTCCATACGTAAATCCACAACCTCCATCAACAAACCAACAAATTTCAGCTCCAAACATCAAACAATCAACAAGAACGAAAGCTGAAAGCAAGAAATAAACATCAACTCAACGAGATCCAATAAAAACCAACATAAACTTCCATAATAACGAGAACTAAGTTCGAATCCAGTAGAACAAAGCAAGAACTAGAGTTATGAAACCAAAAACCAACAAGTACTTGAAACCGAAAGTAAACTAAACAAAGCAAGTAAACATTGTTTCTTCGCCTTCACAAGGCGGTGTTACACAGCAGCAAAACAACGATGAACCACCACGGTAGCCGGAATCACTCCATCTCCAAGTGCGCAGCAAGTGAAATAAGGGTTTTGAAGTGCAGAACTAAGGAACGGAACAAGAGCTTGAGCTAAGAGTGTGTGTAGAAGTGGCTCCCTTGTTCTTCAAAATTGGACTCTTTATATATGTGAGGCTCTGATCCCTAGGGTATCCTTCTGGTAATTAGACGCTTTTGCCCTTGAATAAGACTTTAAAATAATCTGCTCATGCTCCATTCTGCTCCTGTCGAAATAAATGGAATATCTTGAATAGAAAATCAGAGTATCATTTCAATCAACAACTCGAAAAGAATAATATCTCAACAATATATGACCTCAAAAGAGATAACATTCAGCGGAAGCATTTCAAGAGTAGAATAATGCTATGTATGAAGACACAACATAACATTTGATAGGCATTCTTTACTTTTATGTTCAACACCCACCGCGCTCGTCACCGCTCAACCTGCACATAAGGAAAACATATGCAGGGCTGAGTACTTGATGTACTCAGTGAACAAATGCCAAAACAATTTTATAAAAACAGTTATGTCATGCCACCATTGAGTGAATCTCGGGTTTTCCTTATATGCAGGTTAAGCGGTGACGGGCATGGTGGGTGTTGAGCATAAAAGTGAAGAATGTCTATCAAATGTTCAGAATATGCTGTGTCTTTATACATAGCATTATTCTACTCTCGAAATGCTTCCGTTGAATGTTATTTCTTTTGAGGTCATCATGTATTGTTGAGATATTATTCTTTTCGAGTTGTTGATTGAAATGATACTCTGATTTTCTATTCGAGCTATTCCATTTATTTCGAACTTTGGGTCGAGTTTTGTTGTTTTTCCCTTTCTTTCCCGCTTCTTTAATCTCCTCTGGTCGTGATTCACCGTGTTTTCTATCCTTAGAAGAATATTAACATACCCCTAAATGTAAATATAGCTAATTAAGTGTGACATTTTTATAAAATAAATTTTAAGAAAATGAAAAAGTATTTTATATTTATGATATTAGCGGCTAAAATCAAATATAAAATCATAATCTCGTTATATAACCGACATACTAGATGTTTATTTAAACTAGTATCACCCACGTGCGATGCACGACCCATTTTTTTTTTTGTTTAAACTTATTTTATACTGTAAAATAATTTTATAAATTCATAAAAATATCATTGTATGAAATCTGAAATCATAAATATATAAAATAAAAAATACTTATTAAAAAGTATAAAATCAAACAAAGAAAAAATAATAAAACATACACTGAATGAAAAACAATATTATTATTTCAAGTTCTAAAATCACAAATTTATACAAGAACAATTTATTGTACCAATAAAAACTTATATAACCAAATAAGTTTATAAACTAAAAATTGCACACAAATCACATATCATTTAAATCACTTTTAGATCTATATCAATCACAAACACATGTCAATAAAAATAATGTATAAATATATATTAGAAGATAGCCAAATCGATCAAAATCATCAACAAAGATGCAACAAAATAGCATGGAATATACATACCAATATGCATGCATTTAGCCAGAAAAAAAAACTACTAGTTGCATACCCTAATAGTATAACCCGCATCGCCTACTTCCCGTGTAGCTGCTACCACCCATATCACGTCCAGGAAAGACAAATGAATAAAAGCTGCCACCAACCTAATATTCATATAGAGTACTACATGAAAAAATTATACTCCCTCCGTCCCAAGATAAGTGACTTGTATTCCTTTTTGGGTGTCCCACTATAAGTGACCTATTTCCATTTTTAGCAAAAAGTCATCTCTCTTACTTTATTCTCCACCTACTTTATTCTCTCTTCTCTCCTCTACTTTTCCCTCTCTCATACTTTACTCTCTCCACTTTAACTTATTTAAATATCATTCCTTAAATTCCGTGCCCAAAAGAAGTAGGTCACTTATCTTGGGACGGAGGGAGTACATTTCACCATAAAAACCTGCAAGGAGAACAACATAAACAACAAATGCGGAAGATGCACCTATACCAAAAATTCAAATGCAAGATGTAAATGTAACAATAATACTCACTATGCAAGACTCAAGTGGACAAACTCAGAGCCATGAAATTGGGATTTTACCAGTAAAAGAGGCAGACCGCAACGCACGACACTCCATTCCTCTGAGAGACTTGTACATCTGGAATTCATCATTGACAAACACACATTAACACGCTTGAGTTTTTGACCTTTTATACACGCAGCTAGTAATTGAAAGTGTGTAAAACTATTTTTTTAGAAAAGTTATAAAAAGTTGAGTTACTATTAGCTAGACCGGATTTGACTGGAATGTAAACCTAAACCGGCTTAAATGAACCGTCATTTTTCAAAAAAAAAAACCGGAAACCCTACATAAACCCTGAAGTTTCTCTTCCTCACCACCTCCAATGGCGTCTCCGCCAATGCTCTATTTTCTTATCAGTCAAGAAACTATTACTCACTCTTAATTCACTTCTTATTTATGCATCAAAACCACGAAATAGACCTTTCTAATTAAGTAATTAAAATCTCTGTTGAGATTATGGCAAAAAATTGTGCATCCTGGATTTCAGCCGCGCTAACCTACGCTGCCTTCGGCGTCGACGAAGCCCACGCAGATGGACGCCCCAGTTTTTTGCCATTCTATAATTCGCCTCCCGCGGCTGAGTCGGAGACTCCTGAGCCAGCGGCAGACGAGCCACAACGGGTTCGCAATAATAATCCGAGAACGACTTCAGCCGGATTCGACCCGGAGGCTTTGGAGAGGGGCGTCGATGCTTTGAAGGAGGTTGCCAGCTCTCAGCATGGTGCTAAGAAGGTTTGGAAGTTTCCCATTTTTTTCGGTTCCCGGATTAGATTAGTTAAGCTGTTTGATTGGGGATTTTTTTTGGCTTAGGCGTTTGAGTTTATGAAAAAGCGAGAAGAAACGAAACTGCAAGAATTAAGCTCAAAAGCTACGGAATTCAAGACAATTCAAGCTCAAGCCGAATCTGTAAGTCTCGTCGCACTGTTTGCTTCCAGTTTAAAATTAACCTTGTTCTTAATTATTTGATTTCCAGTTTTTTTTCTTCTTTTCATAACTGGCATTTATCATAATTTAGATTGAGTAAAGATTAATTGTTGTGAATCATTTGGAAGAACAAGATTTCATGTTTAAATTTAATAGTGAGTGTATTTCCTACCACATTGCATGTCTTTCTCGGCATGATGGCATTTTAGCTGGTAAAATTGAGATCGAATCTCCTGTTAAACAAGTAGTATTGTGTTTATTTGAGCAGGAATATGAATGAGAGTGTATGTTGTTGAGCTTTTTCTTTGTTATTCACTAAGTAATCTTGCACATTCTTTTCATTAAGCAACAGTTACTTCATTGCTTTATTTAGAGTTCAGAGGGTTTTAACTCTCATTCTCATTAAATGAAAATTGTGACTCTTTTAATGGAGTATTCTTATGAAAGAATCCCGCGTATACTTCACCAATCAAGGAACAAAACTAGGAATAGTAGCATTTTCATTACCCGTCAATATTTCCTCTTCCAAGGCCTGAGAACTAGAGATTTGGGGTGTTTTTCAATGCTTCAATATCAATCATTAATGACAAGATTGTAGGATGAAACATGAATAATGTTTCTATATTTTCCAGGAGAAACAATCAATAGTCCACCATGAGCAGAAAAAGTTAGCTCAACAAAAAGCAGAAATAAAATCACAGATGGCTAGATACGAAGACGAATTAGCCAGGAAAAGAATGCAGGTATGTTATCCTTTACATTCACGTGCAGTGAAGCATTAGGTTTTTCCTGTATTAGATTTCTAGGAGTATCCTGTAAATCTGGAGCTTTGCAGGCAGAGGGTGAACACCAAAGGGGTAGAAATCAAGAACTTGTAAAAATGCAAGAGGAATCGGCTTTGAGGCAAGAGGCTGCTAGACAAGCAAGCGAGGAACAAATTCAAGCACAGCGTCGTCAAACTGAAAGAGAGAAGGCTGAGATAGAACGTGAAACTATTAGGGTCAGGGCTATGGCTGAAGCAGAGGGAAGAGCCCATGAGGCCAAGCTTGGAGAGGATGTCAGCAGACGAATGCTAGTTGAACGTGCAAATGCAGAACGAGAGAAATGGGTTGCTACTATTAACACAGCATTTGATCACATTGGAGGTTTTTTCTCTCGAATAAACTGCAGATCTTTACCTTTCTAGAAATAGTTTTAGTTTCACTGCTCATTTTGTTGCAAACACTCTGCTGTTCATCTGTTAGAGCTTGTATATTCTACTAGAAGCTAATATACTTTTTGAACTTTTAGTGCGGGATCAACTTCATACCTTTTGTGAGTTACTACTATAAAATTAGTGCAAGTTGGTTTTTGTTTATGAAAGTATAAGCTTATATTTCCCATTTATTTAATTTTTGTCTTGCCTTGAGTCATCATTAATAGATGGCTGCATATTTCATTTAATGTTACTTCTCCAACTCCAAATGTTCCCTTAAATGTAGGAGGGTTACGGGCTATTTTAACGGATCAGAATAAGATGGTCGTGGCAGTGGGAGGGATAACAGCTCTAGCAGCAGGTGTTTATACGACAAGGTACTATATTTATGAATGTCAAGTTGTTAACCTCAAAATCCTTTGCAGTATATTGTCTACCTTCGCCTTAAAAAAACTCGTCTTGCCAAAATAAGTAGTGTCACACCCATTTCAAAACTTTTATATATCTATGTTTTTTCTCATTTTAAATCCACTTGTCATTTATCGCCATATGTGGTTTTGCGTTATTTGACTAAATTGTTCTTCTGCAAGAGCCACTTTCTAACAAGCACGACATTTTAGTTTGGGTGATGCTTTTAAGAAATTCAGTTCTAACATTTTGTTGACTTACATATTTTGTAAAAATGCATTTTTTTTCCGGGCATTACATTTCAAGGACAATGGAAGTTTTATTACATTGGCATTGGAATCTTCAGTTTTATTTCAGCGCTTTTCTAAACACTTGCAATATATATTTGGATTTCAGAGAGGGTGCAAGGGTGGTTTGGAGTTATGTGGATCGAATCTTAGGACAACCATCCCTGATTCGAGAATCTTCACGGGGTAAATACCCATGGTCTGGGCTGTTTTCACACGGCATAAGCACCCTTTACGGAGGTGCTAAGACAGGTTCTGGCTCACAAGCCAGAAAAGGTTTTGGGGATGTTATCTTACATCCTCGCCTACAGAAACGGATTGAGCATTTGGCTAGTTCAACTGCACATACAAAAGTTCATAAGGCACCATATAGAAACATGCTCTTCTATGGACCACCAGGAACCGGGAAGACGATGGCTGCTAGGGAGCTTGCCCACAAATCTGTATGGCGGCATCATAACCTTTTTCCTTCTTGATGGATGTTTTAATTATTTCAACACTCTTGCTTTAGCTTAAAGTAGGCACTAAGAAATATAACTGCACTCACACAAAAAAAATGTGTGTTCACTCACTCACTGTTTATTGTCATCGAGCAATTCTCCCGGTGGCAGGATAGATTGGGCTGGCATGCACCACATCTCACGTGTGATTTCACAAGTCAAGGGTTTTCCGTAGATAGGCATGACTGTGATTATTGTGAGCCCGTTTTCTAATATCGTCTATGTGCTATGCTTATAGGGACTTGACTATGCACTGATGACTGGAGGTGATGTTGCGCCACTGGGCTCTCAAGCTGTAACCAAGATACACCAGATGTTCGATTGGGCCAAGAAATCTAACAAGGGTTTGTTGCTTTTCATTGATGAGGCAGATGCCTTCTTGTGCGAGTGAGTCAAACTATGTTTGCCATAATCTTCATCTGTATAAATACGAAGTCTAAATGAAGCATTACTTCCATATTAACATTTGAACATCTCCAGGCGGAATAAAACCTACATGAGTGAAGCTCAGAGGAGTGCTCTGAATGCACTCCTGTTCCGTACGGGAGACCAGTCCAAGGATATAGTCCTTGCTCTTGCAACGAACCGCCCTGGTGATCTTGATTCAGCTGTTTCAGATCGTATCGATGAAGTCCTGGAATTTCCTTTACCCGGTGAGGATGAGCGTTTCAAGTTGCTTAACTTGTACCTGGATAAGTACATAGCACAAGCAGGGGCAAGAAAGCCAGGACTATTTGCCAGGTTATTCAGGAAGCAGCAAAATAGAATAGAGATACAAGGACTCAACGATGAAATCATTAGGGAAGCTGCAGCAAAGACTGAAGGCTTTTCTGGAAGAGAAATCGCCAAGCTTATGGCGAGCGTTCAAGCAGCAGTGTATGGTAGTGAGAAATGTGTGTTGGATTCCGATCTGTTTCGGGAGGTGGTGAATTACAAAGTTGCAGAGCATCATCAAAGAAAGAAACTAGCTGGAACTGAAGAGAACCTAACCAAGTCCACCCTTTGATGGTTTTTGTGTTGAAATTAAACATGAATCATATGATTCTTTTTCCTCTAAAGCGAGGAAGTTTTGGTGTAGCTTAGCTTAGCATCCATTGGCAACATTGCTTATATACAGTGCTTGCACCAATAATGAAATCATTGTATCATTTTTTTGTTATTCTCTACCAAGATTAACTCACTTAACAAAACCAGGCCTTATGATGAAAACTGATAAGCAAATGTAAATGATATAAGAAAATGTTAATGCTCCAGGAGCAAAGTTTCATTCAAAATGTGCAAAAGCATCCTTATTTTGAGGAGAAAGAATACTTGGCAGTAATGCCAAACACCATGTTATCTGAAAATTACAGCTTATAACAACTGGGATGACTGGCTTTTAAAACAGCACAACCAGAGACATTGTCTAGTGATGATGGTCTTGCACATAGCGTAAACCACAATACTTGCACACAGCTGGCTCGTCCTTGTCGAGGCATATGAACTCAATTGGATGACCCAGTGCCGGGTTACTATCTGTAGTAAAGTCAAAAGGGTGAGACACCTAGTAAAACATTATAAAGATGATCACTGATTTACTATTCATAAAGGAGGAAATTCAGATATATAACAAATTCTGCATCTCGACAGAAACAAATATTAGCAACACAAACCTCCTTCACAAACAGCAATCCTGTCCTCTACTTTGATTGGTGGAACTTCATTGATCAACTCCATTGGAGACTTTTTACTCGTATCCTATGTCAGCATCCGTAAACCATAATTAGAATACGAGACTGCGTTACTGCTTCTCGTGAAGATGATGTGTCACAAGTGCTAATATGCGAACAAACCAGGGGCAGAGTGCCAATTTCTGAAACCTATAAGATAATTTTGAGTATTACTATAACCTAAAAGTAAGTAGCAATTGACTAAGGGGGGTATGGAACTATGTATACCTACAAATCATAATCAAATTTCAAGCGTATTTTTATACACTAGCCCAGATAGAGCAAGGAAACGGTTTCCTAGTAGATTGGTAAATTACACGCATACTGCCCGCTCATGTAATTGGTGAAGAGATCAATGGCCAACTCAAGTGTGATCTTAATCATCAAAGCCTACTCAACCGGATACACCACTCAATACTCAAACATTTCTTATTGTCCTCTCATTCAATAGCCTAAATAGATCATACCACTCTCATATTTTCCTAAACTAGGAACAAACGGAAAACCATGATCTCATTTATCACTCCTCATATTTCCAAAAAATTATACACCAGTCCATGGATATCCTGTCTATATGCGAGGATATCAACTGACAACAGTGCAAGTGCAGACACTCTATAGCGTACAGTAGAGACAATTTCCTCTAAACCAGATTGCAAAACTTCAGGTGTCATACATAATGCCCTCTCTTCGTCTAATATAGTCAACTCAAGAAGAAGGCAATCAGAAACATCTGCAACCGTAGCAGAGACTCAATCTAGGAGGGAATATAGGACCGGAAAAACAGAATATTAACATCATCTTGCAGTTGCCCTTCCGTTTTTTGAGAAAAAATTATTGATCTACCTAAATAATCATGACAAAAAAATCTGGAGTTTTCTACGACCTTCGTGTCCCTTTGAATTGATAAAACAAAAGATTTAAAAAAACAATACGAACAAATTCGCGATTACAGATATTCAAATCGACATCAACAAAGCCCCCGCGCCAATAAAAGCAATCATATACTGGAATAAGAAAAGAGCATAAAAAAAAACTCGGAAATTTTCATCACAAAACGAACGAATAACACGAATTTCCCCAGCATATGTATAATTAGATACCTGCATCCATTTTTGGGTATGAGAGGTGGAAACTTCGCTACTAACGATGCCGCTGAGGTTCCTCGAAGATCCAGTTAGAGTTTTCATGAGGTTTGTCGCCATTGTTAATGCATTATTTCTCCCGAATGCCGCCATTGTCGAGTGTGAGGTGTAGTAGAGAGGAGCTCGATTTTGTTCAAGAGAGAAAAGGGGTATATGAAGTGCTGTGCTGAATATAAATTCACAGTCAGTAGGCATCTAACAATTAAATTTCCAATTACTATATGTTATTTGGATTGTGGAGTATGTCCTTTCTTATGGTTAAGTGAGACTTTTCTAAATAAATAAAAGGCATAAATAAATATACAATTGAAAAGACAGAAATGTAGAGAAGATTATAAAGTACTTAAAATATATGAAATATACATTAATTTTTACTAAAAGAGTTATATGACGTAATTATAATGAGACAATATAAATTGAATAAGACTCAAGAATTTTGCAACGAATGGAGTAACAATCTACTAGTACAAAGGGCCATTTACCATCATTACATTTTCGGTCAATATACACTGACTCAACCATGAAAAATACTAGTACTATTATTGAATAATATTTAATGAAATTTTCATAATGTATTTTAAATAAATATAATAAAACATATTACAAAATACTTCGAAAATTGAAAAAATGTGTCGAACTATTGATTAGTATTATAATAAATACTTAAAACTATCTGAAAAGTGAAAACTAAAAGAAAATTGACAACTCATTCTCTTTGTTTTATTAATTTGCCATCCATGTGATTTCTAAGATAGTAATTAATAGTTCACAATGTTGCCGGTGGGACACATAAAAATATCATGGCTGAAAATCGAGCCATGTTTTTCAAAATTAGTTAAATCCGAATTAATCAAAAGTCGTGCATATTTCATTTTAAATACTAGTAATACAGAACAAATGTGAAATATTTTTACGGTTCAAGATTCTATTTGGATATTGGGTCCATTAATTTATTAATTTATAGAGTAAAAAACATGGTTAAAATTCGAAAGAAGTGTCTAGCATCTTTTACATGATAGTAAAACAGAAGCTATCCATGAAAATGTGGAAACTAGAGGAGTTTAGCTTCAATTTCCTCCAAGGTAAGCCCCTTTGTTTCAGGTATGTAAAAGAAGATGGAAATAATAGCTAAGATTGCTATTCCTCCGAAGATGAAAAACACAGCTCCTGCCCCAAGCAATTCCTGCAACCACGGTTAACACAAGATTTTACAATCTAATCTGAGAGTACTAGTACATATTAACGACAAAATTGCTTCAGTGTGTACCTGCAGTGGAGAAAATGCCAATGCCACAAGTGCATTCGCACCGAAATTTATGAGAACAGCGATACTCAATCCTCGTCCCCTTTGACGCAACGGGAAAATCTCGGAGATCATCAGCCAACCAATTGGACCAAATGATAGCTGCAGAATAAAAACGTTGATACTTGACATTACAGGATACAAAAGGCTGAAAGAAACAAAGACACAATATGCTCCTTTACAGAATATGGTAATTACACCCGTCGTTGAAGCATGAAATTACAGAAACATTTGAGATATTACGATAGCAGCTTTAACCACTTCTACACCCACAAAAGCGAGTTCCATAGGTGAGAGTTGTTTTATTACATCTCAGTATTGAGACCCAAAAAACACCTGATTTAGACCACAGAAAGTAATGTTGAGGCAATAATGCAATATCACAAATGGTATTACCTGGTAACAGCCAACGTATACGAGCAAAGCAACAACTGCCAAAGCAGGTACATTACCCAGGAAAGAGTAATAAGATCCTAGAAGAACTAGAGATACAGTCTGCCATGTGATACAAGTATGTCAGCAATAAGCTAAAGAGGCCAACAACTACTGGAAGAATGACTAAGAACTAAGTACTATGAAGTTTGATCATATATAAATATATTAAAGACGTGGAGAGATTACTTACAATGCCAGATACACCTCCAAGTAGCAAAGGTCTCCTACCCAGCCTATCAACAACCAAAACGGCCACCCCCGTCATAATCAGCTATAATTGAAAGGCAATTTGTGAGTATACCAGGATTACGTGTATGAAGTAAGAATAATTGACTACAACAGTAAATAGTGGAGAATAGAAGACTGAACAGGAAACAGAAATCTCTTAAACATATAGCACATACTCGAGAGCACTGTGATAACATAGTCCTAGAGAACAATAGCAATACTAGCAGTGGTGTGGAATCCAAACTAGGAGATGCTAGGAAGAAATTCAATTAATAATTATAACTATTAAATAGAAAGTGCAATGAATAGGATCCCAGAAACTGACCTTCAATAAACCAAGTAGAACAGACACCTTAGTCGCATCTGATGCTTCAGGAAATCCTGCACTCTACGATACCAAAATTATTAGAGTTGGAGATATGGCAAAGTCATAGAATTCAGTACTAGCGACCACATATGTTTAGCTTTCATGGCTGATGCAGAAGTAGTACCTGAAAAATTGTTGCGGCATAGTACAACACACTTGGTTGTCCTGTAATCTGCCATTAATAGATAAGATAGTTATGAGCTCATGCTTAGGTTTGTTTCTGGAAATTGAAACCCATTTATTCTGAACAATATACCTGCTGAAAGAGGACTAGCCCACCACCAATGATAAGTGCTTTCAAGCACTTACCCTGGAATACCTCAGCTAGCGTAGCTTCTTGCTCTTCACGCATGTAAGAAAGCTCAGACAAAATCTCATCCACTTTCTGAGGAGCTGATTCACCTATAGCTGCACCTCGCAATTGACATAAGCAATCTATGGCAACTTTTCTTAAAACCTGAGCATCTCCTTTTCCCTGTACCACTCGTAGAAGTATCCATCTAGGAGATGCAGGAAGCCACCACATTCCAACTCCCATCATCAGTGATAGAGGTACACTAACTCCATACATGTATCTCCAGCCAGTGACAATGTCAACCAAAAGGCTACCAGCAATATACCCAACCTAAACAAAGTCCCCAAAAGTCTTATTTACAGAACTTAAGTAGGAGTAGTTTGTAAGGATACGTTACAACTAAATATCACAAAGTTCAGTTTATGGTAAGAAAAAATATAATATGTGATTGAATAGCTTGTCTAAGTATGGAGCTTTTCATTTAAGGCAGGCTTACTCACTAGCATTCCAAGAACTATGAAGAATTCCTTAAGAGAGATAAGCCGCCCTCGTATTTGACTAGGAGCTGTTTCAGCAATGTACATTGGTGCAGCATGCATTGCCTATATATGCAGGAAAGTGAAGTCAGTTACAAAAAAAATTCAAGTAATACAACACCGTGCTCTTATTGCATGATTGTCACTTACTTCTGGGCCCAAAATGATTTCTCCTCTGTAAGTTTCATATTCATAGAAAACTTTACATTTGAAGATATATATACAAGTATATTTTTAGGAAATCTACTAAATCTTGATACTTGTCTCATAACAATGAGTGCAAAAGAAAAGAACTTGCAGTCATCAATTATCAGCAACTCCTCTGATGTATTAGCAGAAATGATCAAGAAATAATTGCATATGATAATAGCCATAATACACACACTTGGGGGGTGTGCAGAATGATCATCTTACCAGTCCAATTCCTATCCCATAAATGAAACGCCCAATCACCATGAGAGTAAAACTAGGAGCCAAAGCTGTAAGAAGACCACCAACAAGGTATGTAACAGCAGAAACAATCAATTCCTTTCTTCTTCCTGCAGTGTTTAGTATCAATTCATCCACAAATTGTGTATTGAGCAATACTAATACCAATCATTTGGTCTACATTGAAGTCATACTAACCTAGGAAGTCGGCAACATTAAATGCCAAAATTGAGCCTATCAGTGCACCATAAAGTGAGCCACTGGTCTGCCAGAATTAGGAGGCAGAAACAGAAAACATGATTTTCCCAAACAGAAATATGCTACAGAAAAGCCCTGGCCAACAGGAGAGGACATATAATATGTGTATGAGTGTGTGTGAGGTAACAACCAGGAAGGGCGGGCTTGCTTACAATTAGACCAACTTGCAGAGAAGACAAGTTATACCATGAGATCCCACTAAATGTGGCTGACTGCAGGAATGAAACACAGATTGACATTAGCATATAATTTGTAATGAAAGAGTTCCAAGAAATAACAGGACCCGTGTGCCAATCAGTAAATTTAGGAATATGTTTTACAGATCAACTAGTCATGTTAATTCTGTGCTGCTAGAGCTCTACAACCACATGTGCCAATCAGTTCTAGAATATTGTGGGGAGTGGTGGGAAGTCTTATGTTTAAAACCACCACCTCCCATATGCAATACCTGAATGGAAATAGTAGCAGAAGATGTAGCTCCAATATCATAACCATATAGCAGTCCTCCAAAAGCGGGGAACAGAAACCTGATCCATGATCAAACAATTAGCCGAAAATAATCAGCACATCCAGATATGCCAAAATGTATCCTAAATTTGATAATCAAATGGAAATTATGAAACCAAATCAGCTATTAGCTAATGAGAAGTTGTAAACTCACGGAAGAATCGCAGAAACCACAGAATACTCCTCAACTTCGTTGCTTCCATTCTTCAATAGAGGCTCTTGCTCGGTACCAATTTCACCGGAAGACGTTCCGTCCTATCAATTACAAAATAAGAAAAAAGAAATATCGTCAAAACGACAGCGAACTATGGCATCATATTATCGGATAGCAACTCAAATCAGCAAGTCAACATTTAGTGGGGGAAAAAAAGGCACAAGCAGCAACTGCTTCAAGAAGAGCAAACAACTTCACATATAAAAATTGCGATAGAATGGATGAAATGAAGAAGATCAAGTTGGTAAAATGAACCTTAGAAATGGAGGAAAATCTCGGTCGCTCGACATCGGAAGCCATAGCAGAGTTGGGAAACTCGCGAAATCAATCAAAACTAAAGCACCGCTCTGTGATCTAACCACGTTGTTGATTTAATACACTGTGGTTGTTGGGAAAAAAGAGTAGTAGTTTATTTTTATCTTTGTCGTTGAATTTATCGGATAGATATGTGAGTAGGTGGATGCAATGTAAGTGACTAGCAAACTGTTTTGGTCACGTGATTTTATTTACGAGTACAAATAAAGCGGAGTATTTTTCAAGACATGTTACAATTTTCAATCTTATAGTTAATAGATTTCTGTGTACTTAATTATATTGAAATTATGTCAGCAAGAATAACCATGTAAAGGATTGTAGAATATGTGATACTAGTAAATTGGAAGTGTTTTGTTTTTAGCAAGAAACCGTGTGATAGTTTAAGATTTGTACTACGTATTTAAATTCATATTCATATTTCATACTATACTACAAATGTCATAGTATTTCATTTTTGTGAGTACTTAATGACTTGTTATATAATGTGTCACATTGAACATTAGTTTTGTAAAAGATTTTCAATTGATCCGATGACAACATGGTCGGACGCACACAGTATCTACTCTTGTTTATAATTACATGGCTTCACTTCTAAATTCTTTTCAAAAAAAAAATAAATTAGACACTATACGCACCATGTGACAAACTGAATACATATCATAGATTGGATTATGCTTATTAATACGGTCAGCTACCAGTCAAAATCATCACTCCATCATATTGACACCCTAACGCATCACACCCGTGGAATTAAAATTGTCCACGCCGACATACTAATAAATACAGTATTAAACCCAACCAAAATGTTACTCTCTGTCATTTAAATATCTCAATGCTATGAGATTGACTATTAAATGTTCAATTCATTTTATATTTTTATTAATTTATTGTATTCATATTTTATTAGCATAAAATTATGGAGTATTTTTAACTTTATTATTATACTTTTCTTAAAATTTATATCGAACAAACTTATACAATTGTATTTAGGTTGCGTTTGGTATACGGAATTGGAGGTGTGGAATTGGAATTGAAACCTTCAATTCCAAATCCATTGTTTGGTATTAGAAAAATTCTTGGATTTGGAATTGAATTCCAATTCCAAATCCTCCAATTCCACAATTTGAATTCCACATGAAAAATAGTGGAATTTCAAATCTTTATTAAATTACACACACGATGCATATTTCTCACACACATTGCATACACACACATAACACACGTTCACACACACACACACACAACACATGTTCACACATACACACACTACACACATCCTCACACACAAACACATATACACACACACACACTGCACACACCCACATTCACACACACACATTCACCATTCACACACACACACACTGCACACACACACATAGTACACACATTCACCATTCACAACACACACATTCTTACCCACACACTAGACACATCCTCAAACACACACAACGCACACACACACAAAGTGCATACACACACATCACAAACACAGTACACAACACACACATACACATTGCACACACACAACACACTCACAATCAATTTTTTAAATTCAATTCCATATCAATTATTTCATTTTGCCAAACAAAGGATTTGGAATTGAATTCCAAATCAATTCCTTCCAATTCCAATTCCGTGTACCAAACGGACCCTTATTTATAAATGGATGAAGTATTTTATACTGAGGAAAATTAGGTTCTTGGTGGTGTGTGTGGGGAAGAAGAAATTAAAGAGAAGGGGAATAAAAGCATTTGATTTTGATTAATATTTTTCATGTTTTTATTTTAAGGGTTTTCTATTTTACAATATTTTAGAAATTTTTAAAAAAATAAAAAATTAGTTACAGTAATAAAAAATGGCTAATCCAGTCAACAAAACACTAATTAACAGTTGACCGTGGAAATTAACGGACCATAAAAAAGGACCGGATCGACACGAATTTCATTTGTTATGGACCCGTTTTTTAAAAAATGAATATTTTGTACTAAATTCGTATATTGACCATATGTTTAGCGCCAAAATTGACCTTTAATCTAAAACATATTCACGTATAAATGGAATTGAAAAGTACACCCCTCGCTTAAAGATCTTCAAGTGAATAAGTAGATGACAAGTGGAATTGCATAGACTGTTCTGTGCTATTTTGTTGATATGTAGTATTTCGCAATAAACTGAAGTGATTACAGCTAATAACAAACTTTCATTACTCGTGAACTTATCATATTGCACATTATTTAAATTTTTTACAAAATATGTGTTTATATATGTAAATATTCTATTGTTTTCGACAAATTAACATTACCATGGTTTGCTGTTGTGGTAAATTAATGTCGTCCAAATATCACAAATTCAAAATACATCATTTAGCAATCAATCGTTTAAGCCAGTAATGTATACACATGAGAAAAAGGGTAATAATTATGTATGTACCCCAAAAACTTTGATAGTAGTATTTAATACTCCCACCGTCCAGTCACACTTTGTCATTTTGGTCCGTCTCATAATAAGAGTCACACTTCATTTTTATCACAAATGGCAAGTAGGTTCATATTCCACTAACTCACTTCACTCACATTTTATTATAAAATCAATATAAAAAGTGGGTCTCATATTCCACTAACTTTTCCAACCCACTATTCTTTATATATTTCTTAAAACTCATGTCCATAATAAGAGTGACTCATATTGTGTGACGGATGGCGTAGTATATGTAGTCTTATAATAACAAAACTCATCTATAACTAGGGGTGTCCATGATTCAGGAATCGGCGGTTATGGTTTGGAAATTGTTGAACTAGAATCAAACCGTGAGGGTGTTTTGCGGTTACGGTTCCAGTTTCAAAACTGCCGGTTTCAGTTTCGGTTCCGAATCGACAGTTTTTCGGCAGCTTTTTCGTGGTTTTGAACCATCAATTTTCGGTGGTTCCAGTTCGATTTAACAGTTTTCCAACGTTTTTTTGCAGTTTCGGTTCGAAAATCCGAAGCTGAACTGAATCACGGTTCAAAAAATGACATTTTTGGTTCGAATAAATTCTCACGGTTACGGTTTCGCGTTTAACCGTCGAAACCCTAAACTTTGGGCACCTCTATCTATGAGCCAGTGGTAAATGTGCTCATTGTTAAGGCATAGGTTTGAGTTAGACGCTTCTCAAGCTCACTTTTTTTACTCTCTCCTTTTCACTTTGTCTTTCTCTTCTTCCAATTAACTTTGTGTTACAAACCACATCCTTTTTCAATTTAATTTTGTTATCAATTCATATTTAATTTTTACTATTACTTATGTTGTTTTTAAGTCCACTAGCTTTTTCTTAGTTTAATTTTACATTATTTCACATGTGGTGGTGTTCGTTAAATATTTTATTTTTGGTAAATACTGGCCAATATAAAGTAAACTTTAGTAATTGTTTACAATAAATTCAAGTTTAATTACTAATAGGAAGGTATCATAATTAGTAATTACTCCCTCCGTCCAACAATAAGAGTCCCGTTTTTCCGTTTTTGGACGTCCGGGAATAGGAGTCCCGGTTCTACTTACTATATATGGAAAATAAAATTAGCCTCCACTTCTCACTTATTTACACTAAAGCCATTAATAAACACCCCCCAAACCCCACCCCCAATCTCGTCTATCTTTATTTCTCTCACTATCTCACTCTCTCTCTCGCTACTCTCGGAACCCTAATCTACTGCCGCCGCCTCCTCCGACAAAAGGCATCCTACCCACCGTCTCCTCCTCCTCCCCACTCTGTCTTACATGGATCTCAGCCCCTCTGAAACCCTAAGCCCCATCTATGGGATAAATTCGAACGGAAAGCGTGTTCAACTGCCACAGTTTCCTCGTCCGAATCCGATATCGGAGTGGACCTTCGACACCTCGGAGGGGTCGATCTTGACTCCTATTGCTACCCATCTTTCTCATGTCCTCACATACTCGTGGGAGGCGTCTTATTCGATGTCCCACCGTGGTTCCTGAAACTCCAATGGTCGAAGGCCCTTCGTGGTTTGAATCCCAGCCCAAACTGCTCCTAGAAACCCCAGATCTGGAAGATCCATCGTGGATGGTGAGTGATTCCCCTTTGAAATTCTAAGTTCCCCCTTGTAAAAAGAGCAGATTCAAACTCATTTGCACCAATTACGATTCAGTTTGTATATGTTTAAGTTTCATTTTAATTTCAGTTTGTATTTTATGTCCATGAAATTATTGAATGCATGAATTTAAAAATGTCATCAGAATGTATGCTTGAAATTATTGAAAGAAGTAAATTAAAAATGTCATCAAAATGTATGACATTGATACGTTTAGCAATCTAGCAATCTGACACAAAATATTGGAAACAACTTCTATTCTATGCAAGACGAAAAGAAAAAGTTTAACACAATTGAAGTGGGTTCCAAATTCCACTATCACACGCCATTTATTCCACACTCCAAAACTTTCTTAAAACCCGTGCCCTCTACAAATGAGACTGCTATTATTCGACGGAGGGAGTATAAAACTCATCTCACTATATTCATATCTATTACTCCACATAATACATATTCCTAACTAACAAAATATAAATACTTAGTATTTCAAAATTTCAAATATAGAGTAATGATTTGCTGAGCGCTCAAAATGAATGAGCGCTAGCATGAGCGCCCCTTCTTCGATTCTCTTCCTTTTTTTCTTCATATTATTTAGTCAATTCTCGGTTTCCCTCTTCAATTCTCTACTCTACCCTTTTTTTTTCTCTTTCTACAGTGATCTATGCCTCCCCTCTTCAATTATCTACGCCTCCCCTCGTTTTTTTTCTTCTACAATTTAATCAATTCTCTTTTTCTTTCTTTTTCTGCAATTCCCTCTTCCAATTTTGTGCCTAAATTTTCTTACTCAATTCTTATTTTCTTTCAGATGCTACTTTCAATTGCCAGACAACTTAGAATGCCCATGGCTGTTAGATTTGTTCTCAAGAAAAACGTTGCGGAATTTTATATTCCACCTAGATTTGTGTTTGGAGATAAAAACTTTGGAATTTCAATTTCTCCGTGTGTGATTTACATTTCTCTGCAAATATGAGATTATTGAGATATTAGCAGTGAGAAATTACAATATTAGATGTGTAGTGGAATTTGATTTTGAAAAAAAAATGCTATGGAATCTCAATTTGGAGAAATAATTAATAGAAAGAGTGAAGTGAGCAGATGAAATTGTACGGAATGAACAAACTGTGCGTACACTCAATATTGCTGGAGAATCAAATCTGCGAAGAAATGTGAAAAAAGAATTTAAAATAATTTAAAACTAAAAAAACAAAAGAGAAAATGATAGAAAAATGATTAAAGGAGCCGTCGCTCATGCTGGCGTTCATTCATTTTGAGCGCTCAATAGAACAATCCTCTTCAAATGTATAATTTATCATTTATGTGGCACTATAAAATAATTTATTTTTATTTAAAATGAAGTTTTTTGAAAAAATAAATAAAAAAGGACTTATTTTAAATAATAGAACAATTGAGAAAATAAAACAATGAGAACAAAAATGATTAGTCACATCTTGAAACTTTAAGTTGGTATAATTATTTTTCGCATCCTCGTACCAAAGATAATGAATCTGCTACTAGTTTAAGCCCTACCTACACTTCATGGATCCGGCCTTAGTATTAATCTAAAGACAATTAACAATATTTTGCAAAATTTATATAATACTAGAAAGTTTGTAGATATGAAGGCATAATTTTTAATTGGACAAATAGACCCACTAAAACCATCATTTTATGGCCTCTTGTCTGTTTTCCCCATATACTTGAAAAATGGGGGTAACAAATATCGCAGGCTATTTGAATGTGTGTTCATTTCTCACGGCAAGTTTTGTGTCAAAATAATCAAATACTATATATCGATTTAGTATTAAATGAATTCAAATGGTCATTGGCTCATAGCATGTCCTAGGAATTGGTTTTAAATATTCCACGGTGCCACCTCACACCCTCACTTCTCCTCCATCCCACATTACTTCCCCACCCCCAAATCAGTGTCTCTTATTTTATCAATTTCAAAAGATGGCAGAAATCAAAGTTTTTGAAAAAAAAACGGCTTCTCCTGTTGATCGCTGGAGTCATTGCATGGAGAAGGATAGACGTGCAATCTACAGAGAAGAATCAATGTCCGTCATTCAATGTCTCTCCTCCAACTCGAAGAGACTCGCTTGGCATCGTTACCAAATTGAACTAGATATAGCAACTAACTTCCCGAATTGAGATATTTTTTATACTATAAATTAATATCTATGATAACACGTTTTTAGAATACAACTGCATTTAAATAAGACGCAAAGCAGAACACTTCACTTGAATGATGCATGAGGAGAACGTGTCAGACAAATAATCATGATGAAAACTAAACTAAAATTTTCATCTTAAACTAAAAGAGAAATAATTAGAACTTAACTTCAAATTTAAAAAGATATACCTACGTATGCTCAATTACATTGAAAAATAGAAAAGTAAGCCCCAATGTCAATTCCACTGTCGTTTTTACTAGGGTCGAACTCGATTATTTTTTGCAGAACCGGAATCGGTCCATAGGAACCACGGTTCCATGTCAAACCGGTTGAACCATCCCCATTTTTAAAATCCATCTCTCTACCTCTCTAAAACCCTTCTGCTTTATTTTGAAGCTGTCTTTTTTTTAATTTCCAACTCAGTCCTCACCCCATCTCTCCCTCGTTTTTCTCTCATCTCAAGGTTTTGGTTTAGTCGAACACTAGTTCTCTAGGGCTTTTCGACAACTCAGCTTCTCAGTGACTAGTGATCTCGTCCATGGCGGCCGAAAAGCTTCGGGATTTGAGTCAGCCGATGGATGTTGCTCTGCTCGACGCCACTGTCTCTGCTTTCTATGGAACCGGATCTAAAGAGGAGGTATGGAGCATTTGCTTTTATTTATGTTTTTCATTTTACTAGTGTTTGGTTTTTTTTGTGATGCCTCAATTTTATTTGCCCGTGTTGGTTGGATTGGACGAGAATTTGATGGATTTTCATAAAAAATCCTCAGAAATTAGTTCGTTTTGAATGGTTTATCCTGCACACAATGCGCCTCTCAATCACTTGACATAGTATTGATGCAGGGACTCGTGAATTTGTTTAGTGCTGTCACGTAGTATGTTTGATTGAACTGGAATCATCTGGCACTAAGTGTACTTGTTTGTTGAACATAGTGGCAGTGCCAGTTTACACAATTGTAGGTCTTTTGTTTTTTCTAACGGGGAAGCCTGGTTGTTAAGTGATGAATATTGATCTCTATTGAAGATATAGTAACTGCAAGCTCATATGACGCACAGCATTATTTTATGAATTTATGTAATTTTTTGACAAAACATGTTACCACCTTTTTAAACTATTTATTTGACAACTGGAGGAGTAACACGTATCCATATTGAACTAACTGCTTGATAGTGCATGTAAAAGAGAAATTTCACTCATTAAAACTGGAGGAGTAACATGTATTATACTCCTTCTTAACATTGCTTGTAAAAGAGAAAACGTCAGTGAACATCCAAGCAAGTGATTGTATATGAAGTTGTGCATCCATTTTGTGTTACTTGGCTCTTTAAAACTTGATAATAGGCAGGTATCATATGAATTTTTTGATACACAGACATTTTAGTGAACATCAGAATGTCAAATAAGTGACAGCATATGAAGCTATACATCTGTTCATATGTTACTATATGCAGAATGCAATCTTTTGGTTTCTCCTAATCTATTTGTTTAGATGGCCACACGGTTGAACATATATGATATACTCCCTAGTCCCTCAGAATTTTTTTTGGTTCAAATTGGATTTTCACAGAACTGAAATTACATTAGTTTTCTGGACTCTGGAGTAGTATGTATTATCTTTTAATACTGATTTAGCATTATTGATATGGCATTATTAATATATGAGATAATAGATACATGTTATGTTCATGTTGATACCAACCATGGAAGGTGACTGCAAGAAATATCTTTTGGTGTTAGCTATAGAAGATCTTTTGTAATCGAGGCAAAATGATAATTATAACAGAATAGCAGTGTTTGCGTAGAATTGTATGTTTGGATTGCATCAAGTGAGTGCGTTGGAGAAGTTGGTTGACCAAAAAGTAATATATGTGAGAGATGCAAAGAAATAGTGGTAACTTCTTGGATACTAGCAAGCCGTTGCCTGTTAACAACAAGAACTGAACAAATCTCTCGAGCACTTGAATGAAATGCCTTGAATTTTTTTTCTCCTTTCAAAATGTTTGAAAATCACACCTCAAAGTCTCAAACCCATTATCAGAATAAGGCTGAACAATCCTCATATTTATGTATATATAGTTTCTTGGAACATCTTTTCCAGTCCCGTGCAAATGGTTTATGATATCTTCGTACCCATGGAGTTTGCTTTAAACCGTTCAGGCAGAATCATGCAATTTGATTTTTGTAATTATGAATGCTCTGAAATTCAGCATATATCTCTCCCATTTTTTGGTCATTTACTGCAACACAGTGTGCTTAAGTTGTGCTTGAAGGCGGATCAAGTTGGAAAGATTATTAACTAGGCAATCAATTGAGGTCTCTCAGTTTCTGGAAATCATACTCCTCCCAGCTTAATAACTTTGATTTTCTTCTCTTGGGTTTCTTGGCAGAGGGCTGCTGCAGATCATATCTTGCGTGACTTACAACATAACCCAGATATGTGGCTTCAAGTGGTCCACATTTTATCTAGTGCTCAGAATCTGAACACAAAATTTTTTGCTTTACAGGTATGTTAAGCATGCTCATACTTCATAGTAATTTACAGTTCCTCTTTACTTGTGGTTCTGGGCTTATTTCCATAACAAAATCTGCGAATATTTTTTAATTTTGTCATCAACTTGTGATCACTGATAAAAGAGATGCTGAATTTCCCTATACAGGTTTTGGAAGGTGTTATTAAGTACAGATGGAATGCTTTACCTGTAGAACAAAGAGATGGCATGAAAAACTATATTTCTGATGTTATAGTTAAGGTAATTTAATCTGAAAATCACTAATCATGACATATAGTTCTTTCATAACGTGGAAGCACGAGTACTTACCTTTTCGCCTAATATTTTTGTTAGCTTTCGAGTGACGAAGTCTCTTTCCGGAGGGAGAGGCTTTATGTCAATAAATTAAACATAATATTGGTTCAGGTAATTTCTTGGAAGTCACTGAGCATTTGTAATCACTTTTGATATTTTGGTACTACGTTTTGGTTGAATGATTCATGTCATTAAGTTCTAGTAGTCCAGTTTGTGATTTTTCTTTTGTATAAAGATATTGAAGCATGAGTGGCCAGCTCGATGGCGTAGCTTCATACCTGATTTGGTTGCAGCAGCAAAATCAAGTGAAACCATCTGCGAGAATTGCATGGCCATTCTAAAAGTATGTAGTTATGGTTTCGATCTGGGTCTTTTAATATACATCTGAATCTGTGATTGACTCGGAATGTTTTGCTTGTCAGCTTCTAAGTGAGGAGGTCTTTGATTTTTCAAGGGGTGAAATGACTCAACAGAAGATTAAAGAGTTGAAACAATCTTTGAACAGGTAATCATGTGAACATGGTACTATATACATTTCATTAGCTATATCCAGAGTTTCAAAAGTGCGCCTGGTGTGGGCCCTAGGCACAGGGAGCACAAGGCTCGATCGTAATCTCCCCGAGGTTGCCGGGGTGAGAGATATTCAGGAGGTGTGGTGGGGCACGACGGGGCGATGGTAAGACAGATATTTGTACAATAGATTGAGTAGAAAGAAGGCACCAGATGGCGGCGTAGCCAATTAGGTTGTGATGTGGTTGTAGTCTGTAGAGATGAAGGTGTATGTCAAGGAGTTGCAGGTATGTCAATGGAGTTGCAGGACGGTGATTAGGTCAAATCTAGAAACTGTATTATTAATACTAAAGTCACTGCAAATATTTATTTAAAGCCCAATTTGAAATAATGAACATTTTGAATTTGAATTAAATAAAAAGCCTAATCTGAATTTGAATAAAAACCCTTCCACCCCCACTTCCCTTCGTGAAGCAGAAATCCAACATTGCTGAAACTGCGCTCAAGACAATTCCTTCTGGTTCCATGTGCGCCCTGTCGCCCACACCCCTGACAGCACTGTTTATATCTCAAGGATCCAATATCTGGCATATATGCTTCCTGAAAGGCAATTTTATTACTTATAATCCCCCTTTCTTTTTGGGTGAAGTTCTCATGGTAGTTTGGCCTGCATTTTAGGGCGTGCATTTTATGTATAACTTCTTTAAAATCCTCCTGTTGTATGTCTTTAGTCTTAATTCTTTTAATTTGTTTGCCTTCAGCGAATTCAAGCTCATTCATGAGTTATGCTTGTATGTGTTGTCTGCATCCCAAAGAGCTGAACTCATCAGGGCTACCTTGGCAACATTACATGCTTTTTTATCCTGGATTCCCTTGGGCTATATATTTGAATCACCACTGGTTTGTATTCTTCCCTTTTATTCGATTGAATTTTTAATGAAGGAATTGAACTGCATTCTTCTGATCTGTTCCAACATCTTAGTTGGTGATTTGTACTTGTTTGCTTTATTAATCTTTGGTGCTACCTGTTCTGATTTATTTGGCAGCTTGAAACTCTATTGAAATTCTTTCCTGTGCCTGCATATCGCAATCTCACTATTCAGTGTCTGACTGAGGTAGCTGCCCGCCCTCCTTTCTAACTGCTTGATAGATGCTTTGTCCAATTATATTTGTTGCTAATGAGCCAGTTTCTCAGGTTGCTGCTCTTAGTTTTGGGGACTTCTATAATATGGAGTATGCCAAAATGTATTCTATATTCATGGCGCAATTACAGGTAGTGAAGATAAAGCTTCTCTGCTATAATCTTTATATTTGTAACTTGATATTACCAGTTAGTTGGTGTGCTGATTGCTGTTATGGCGTTACTTGTGTACTAGGCAATTGTCCCATCGTCCACCAACTTTGTTGAGGCATATGCAAATGGCAATAGTGAGGAGCAGGTGACTACTTTGATTCCGAATTAGCTTGCATATATCTTATTGCTAGAATGTCAGGTGTTTCTGAAGTTTTTCTTGGGAAGCAAATATCACCCTGATGTTTACCTGGATGCACAACTCCCCTCAATTTTTTTAAAGAATATATCCATTTTTTCCAAACAAACCAAACCTTAGTCATCAATCAATAGAGGGAAAATCTATATGAATATTGCTGCCCACAATCAAGGGGATAAGCCATTGATACTCCTTTCCTTTGGTATACCTTACCAATACTAGGCAAAGCAGACCAAAACAAAAGGGGGTACTCTTCTTTTTCTGGATTTGTCGTTGCACTTGCAAAAATACCCTTTTATTAACGAAATCAAATGGTGCTTGACAAAGTTCTTGTTGTACCATTTCTGTCATCCTTTTCATGACCAAATACTTAATTTTTTTTGTGTGTAGTTTCCAAATTTTCCCAGTTTTATCCTTATCATTATGAAATAGTGTATTAGTTTTCAGGCTTGTAGATATGTTTCAGGTCTATAAGTGAGGCACAACTTAGGCAGAAACTTGAAAAAATGAAAAAAAACGTTTGTTAACTTGGTCAATGAAGCACCAAACAAACTTTTTATTGGGTGGGACTTGCACTTCCTGGTAAATGTACCCAAATAAAACTTTAAGACAAATGTGAATGTTATGGAGATTTATGCACCTCTTCTATGTATTTTTTTATGCCTTGAACTGAGACTCATTCTGCTTTGTTTCTTCAGGCATTTATTCAGAATTTGGCACTGTTTTTCACATCATTCTACAAGGTAACTCACCTTCATTGGTATTGACTACTACTAAATGAAGTAAAGAATCGAAAAAGACAAATCATCCAATTGCTGCTTATTTTTGAATTATGTGGCTAGTAACGGAAGTGGCTTCCTAGGGGATTCATTCAGTATGTTGATAATTGATATCATCACTAAAATGTGTACATGTTTGAAGCAGCTAAATTTTGTTTTAGCTTTTTTTTTATTAGCAATTAATTATCTGCACCATCTGGGTTTTGTGTCAATATCTCCTTACATAAACTTATTTATTTTTATTTTGATGACTTTCTGAATTGCTGTTGGGTATATTAGTTATCGCAGGAGTACATTTGTTTTTGCTAAATTGCTGGTGATTATGATAGCTCTCGAATTGTAAATTTTGTGTGTTCTGTTCAACCAGTCATAATATTTTCTTTTGTTCTGCTGGTACTTGATCCAGACTAATCACCAGTCTCTTGGTGGTTAAAGACACAAATTATAAGATTGATTATGTTCCTACTCCTTTTTCCCTTATTAGGCTCACTAATACTCTTACTACCTTGTCTTTGCAGTGTCATATACGAGTGCTAGAGTCTGTGCAAGAGAATATAAATATACTACTAGTGGGCCTTGAGTATCTAATTAATATCTCATATGTGGATGACATTGAAGTTTTTAAGGTACTTGTAAATTCTTATACATTACGTACCCCTGACTTTCGTTATTGTTGTGATCGTTTACACAATTTCTGAGTGCCATGGGCTGCAGGTTTGCCTGGATTATTGGAATTCTTTAGTTTCGGAGCTGTTTGATTCTAATCACAATCTGGATAGTCCTGCTGGGGTTGCACACATGATGGGACTGCAGGTGGAAATGATATTCAGTGTTCCTCTTAAATATTTCGAGTATAATGTTTTTTTGTTCATGGGCATTATGTTGATAATTGTTCCAGTGAATACTGTTTCTTTTGTAAAATAAGCCAAGTTAGCATATGATGATGTGAATACTGCATTCTTGGTTTCCAAGCAGATGCCTATGCTCCCCGGTATGGTTGATGGACTAGGATCACAACTCCTGCAGAGGCGTCAACTTTATGCTGGTCCAATGTCAAAGTTGAGATTACTAATGATATGTCGCATGGCGAAGCCAGAAGAGGTTCTCATTGTTGAGGATGAAAATGGGAATATAGTTCGTGAGACAATGAAAGATAATGATGTTCTAGTACAGTATAAGGTCGTCCAGATTATTTAAAACTCATGTAGCTTTTAGACTGCAGTTTTTCATGCAATTGCTTCTTTAGTCCTGTAGATCTTGCTTTGACTCTTGCTGTATATGTGCAATAATTTGAACTCACAGATAATGAGGGAGACACTGATTTACTTGGCTCATCTTGATCACGAGGATACTGAAAAACAGGTGTGCCTCTTGCTAGTTTTGTTGTTTCTCTATGTGTGCTTGTTGAACTGTTATGCTCTGTAAATATTTGCTGCTTATTTTTATGCTTCCATTCTTTTACGGATTGCCTGAAGTAGTTATGTGGTATTGCTCTCTCTAGTTTCAAGACAATTGTCCAAATTCAAACAGTTCACAAAACTTACTGATAATTATTGTTCAACTGGTTTTGACTGGCCATGCAGAAGTTTAGATTATAAAATATTTTCTGTTGTAGACATATTTCAGTTTTATGGACTCGAATGCGCAGAATTTACGTGTCCTTAAAATGGATATGTAAGAAGTTAATGAAGATTTGTTTCTAATATCGGCCTTATAGCATGAAGGGTTTAAGTTATACCTTGAGTGCTTGATGTAATGTTCTGCCTCTTATTTCCTTCTTTGAATTACTGATTATGCTTTGGTGATATGTTTTATCTATCTCTTTTATATGCTTAAGCATTGACCAGTTATGCTGATTCTCTGAGACCAATTGTCATTGATTTTCTTCGTCCTTGTTTTTAATACTTTATTCAACTGCTTGCTGTCATGACTCATATGGAGTCAGGGGTTTGATTTGTATTCATGCTTTTGGACTGAACGTCTGAACCATTGAATTTTTATCCTGTTTGTGGCTACAGATGCTGACAAAGTTGGGTAAACAACTTATTGGAGAGGATTTTACCTGGAACAATCTTAATACACTCTGTTGGGCCATTGGATCTATTTCTGGGTCAATGGCAGAGGAGCAGGTAGATCAGCTTATCCAATTGCATTTCTTTAATGCTGTAATAAAGTAGATAAGCTTCATTTGCGTTTACGTTCCTGATATACTGTTAGAAAAGCTAGCCCATGAATGGTGTCATTGTCCTAAAGATGTCATATTTTCATAGTTGTCCATTATGATGCTTTGGAAGTTGAAATGTTGCTTGATTCCAAGTTTATGTTTAGTTGCAATTTGGTGTGTTTATATTTATTGTGGTTTCTTGATACATTGGTTCAATTTTGTTCTTTTCTGGAGCATGATGATAATCTGTGTTATGTGTTTAGAAGCTTGGGCACAATTTGCAATTGACATCCATTAACTTTCAACCTTTGGCAGGAAAACAGGTTTCTGGTGATGGTAATCCGTGATTTGTTAAACCTTTGTGAGATCACTAAGGGGAAGGACAATAAAGCTGTCATTGCCAGTAACATAATGTGAGGGTTGAGTCTAGTTATTGTTCTGCATGAGAGTGAATGCCTAATCAATCTATCTGTATGATTCATTGATTTGCAGACAAAAATGTGGTCCTGTTTTTTTCCTTCTGAACTTTTGCTGTTTATTTGGCTGCAGGTATGTAGTTGGTCAATACCCACGATTTTTGAGGGCTCACTGGAAGTTCTTGAAAACTGTTGTGAACAAATTGTTTGAATTCATGCATGAGACCCACCCAGGGGTTCAGGTTGGAATTGATATCCCTTTTAACTTGCCATGTTTTTTGCATGTTTCTTACATGGTCTCTTATGTTTTTTTTTTATCATCGTTCACTTTTATTAACATCCTGCCGATCCCAAATCCTTGTTGAATCTATGTTTCTATTACTTATCATTTTAAGTTCTTAAACTGCGTACTGATTTGGTATTACTATTTCTTTCTGCTCATTTGCAGGACATGGCATGTGATACATTCTTGAAAATTGTCCAAAAATGCAAGCGCAAATTTGTCATCGTGCAGGTTATGATACATGTTTTGCTGTATTTGGCAATGATCTCAGTTGTAAGTTGTGCCTTTATAACCAAAGGAATTAACTGTGTCTCTTCCAAACCCAGGTTGGAGAAAAAGAGCCATTTGTTTCGGAACTATTAACAACACTTCTGACTACTATTGTTGATCTTGAGCCTCACCAAATTCATTCCTTTTATGAATCTGTAGGTCCTCATTTGGTGCTTTCTAACTTATAATATTTCCTAGCATAATCTAGTCCTTTTGTGAACCATAAGGTTCAAGATATTCCTTTATTTTGATAATGTCTATTTCAATTCTTGCCACTTTGTACCTTGTAGGTTGGTACTATGATTCAAGCCGAAACTGATCCCCTCAGGAGAGGTGAATACCTGCAGAAGCTGATGGAACTTCCTAATCAGGTTTGATCCCATTGCTCCTATAATTTCCAGATGACCCTATGTACTCCCTCCGTCCCACACTAAGTGATGTACTCCCTCCATCCCATTAAATATGAAACATTTGCGTTTCGGCACGGGATTTTATTTAGTGTTGTTCTGTGAGTTAATGAAGAGAGAATAAAGTAAGAGAGTGGGAAAAAAGAGATAATATTATTTTCATTTTAGGATACGTTTCAATTTAAATGGGACAACCTAAAAAAGAACGTTTCATTTTTAATGGGACAGAAGGTGTATTACTTTTCGACACGGGATTTAAGGAAGTGATGTTTAGTGGAGACTGGAATAGAGTAGATAAGCGAAGAGAGAATAAAGTGGATAAGTGAAGAGAGGATAAAATAGTAGAGATTAAAAGGGTTGACTTTTGCCAAAAGAGGAATTGACTCACTTACCCCAAGACAACCCATAAAGGAATACAAATAACTTACCGTGGGATGGAGGGAGTATTTGTTAGTTAACTAGGTTTTATATCCTGCATTGCACGGTGTTTGTTGAAAGAGAATATGTGTAGTTTTATTATTATTTAAAAATAATTTTCAATGTTTGGATTTGATTAGTGGTTCACCTTTATTTGGTGTACAATAATACAATCAATATGCAATTGAAAGAAAATTCTAAAGAATTATAATGTGATTTATTTATTAAAATATGCAATTTACAATATATAAGCTGCCAGTGATTTGCAAGATTAGCAATTTAGTTTGGCCATGAAAATTCTTCACTAGGAAGGGAAACTGGGTTGTTTCTCTTCTAGCACACATGTATTAATGCACCTCAAGTTTCAACGTAGCTAATTGACGTTATACTGCAGAAATGGACTGAAATAATTGGACAGGCACGCCAGAGCGTAGATTTCTTGAAAGATCAAGATGTGATCCGTGCAGTGCTTAATATCTTGCAGGTATCTTATTTTACCTTACTATATTATTGTTATTATTATTATTATTATTATTATTATATTGGATTGTATGCTTTTCTTTCCATGCAGATTGCAGACCTTCTCCATATATGGTACTGAGCCATAGAATGGTAGAAGGACAAACTGCTTAAGAAAAACTTGAGAATGATCACTTAAACTCTGTTTTAATCTTTTTCATAAAAAATATCGTCATTGAGCCTGAGCTAGTCTGTTTTGTTTGATTATCTTATGTTTGCTTGATGCCCTGAAGTTCGAGCTGGAATGGTCAATTAAAGCCCCATGATATCCATGCATACTTGTGTATATATACATATGTTTACTGTAATGTATGTATATTGAGCTATATTGAGTAATCAGTCTTATCTCGTGCTTCTTTATTTTAATGCTCAATCAATCAATTATGCGATCAAGCTGAAAAACCTTGTCATGATTGAAGACGGTAAAATTCTTTATCTTGAGCAATGCAAATTTGGAATTGGTTCAACCTTTGTTCGTTCATCTTTTCATGAAATTTTATTGACACTCTCTATATATGCACCTACAATTTGGTTATACATTTAACCAAGGTAACATTATTGTACCCAGAAAAGTTCAATATGAGATGGAATCATCCTGGATGCATTTGTCTACCCCTCACACCCTCTTCATAACCTAGAATAATCATATACGGATGTCTGAGGCATGACAGAAACTAGTTAATTCAACCTTGGGGTTGTGTAGTTGGCGTACCACTTTATAGATTAAAAGCCTTTTACTTAAAGCTGGTAAATGACACCTTTTCTTTTATATGACAAATTGACGTGGTTTCTATTCAAATCCTAAGTTATCTCGGTCTTTTCTTCGTCTGCTCAATATGAATGGCATTTGTTGTGATTGATGTGTTAATTAAGCCAAACTTATGCCAAAAAAAGTTCATAGTTCCTAATTATTGTTTAAGCAGAAGATCAGTATTATAGTTTGTTACAATAGCTGTATGTCATTGTCCAGTAACCCTGTCTAATTTTATTACTCTCTATATATTGATTCTCAATATGCTTTTTGTCTTTCTTGTTGTGGATATAAATTTATGCTCACATTTGATCCTCCAGACAAATACTAGTGTTGCTAGCTCTCTTGGGATGTATTTTATGCCACAGATTTCCATGATCTTTTTGGACATGCTCAATGTTTACAGGTTTGTTTAGTTTTGTTTTGGAATGACAGTCCTAAGTTTCCCTGAGTAGTACTATTACATTTGTGTGTATTTTGATGATGGTCGAGTTGCATGGCACAGAATGTACAGTGAGCTTATATCAACCAGTATTGCCCAAGGAGGGCCCCATGCTTCTCGGACATCTATTGTGAAACTCTTACGGTATATTCCAAATCTGGAGCATTTTTTTGGGTACATTTTCAGTCTAATAACTGTGTCCATTTCGTCATTTCCAACAGTTCAGTCAAGAGGGAAACATTAAAGCTCATTGAGACATTTTTAGAAAAAGCTGAGACATTTACAGATAAAGCTGAAGATCAGCAACATATCGGTAAACAGTTTTTGCCTCCAATGATGGACCATGTGCTCGGTGACTATGCTCGGAATCTGCCTGATGCAAGAGAGTCTGAAGTTCTATCACTATTTGCAACAATAATAAATAAGTGAGTTTTTCTTTTGGGTTTCTTTACAATTTGCTTGTGTCTTTTAGATGTCTATAACCGAACACCATCTGACCTCCTGGTAACAGCGATTTGCTTGTGTTCCTGGTAACGTTCTCAACTGTGCATACATGAAATCATTAGCAGTGATTTGCAGCATCATTGAACATGATTTTATTTTGGCTGGGATATTGTTACTTATATGCATAACATTGATTTAGATCATGCTGTCATTCATCATGATTTTTGTTCTCTTGCTTAACTTTATTCAGGTACAAGGGAACAATGATTGAGAACGTTCCTCGAATATTCGAAGCTGTATTCCAGTGTACTCTAGAGGTTGGTGCAGCCTCCGTTACATATTATTTGTTGCATAATGATATATATATCCTTTTTAAAAAATTCTTAATTATCATGTTTACTCTGGCAACAAGAACTTGAATTTGAAGCTATTTAAACTGCCATATGTAAATTCAAGTGTTGATCTATGTGTTAACATTTTATGCTGCCATTATTGGATACTGGTTATTTTGGGGTTTGACATATATATGTGTTGTCAACTATAGTTCTTTCTTTAACTATTAATATCATTCAGATGATAACAAAGAATTTTGAAGACTATCCTGAGCATAGACTGAAGTTCTTTTCACTGCTTAGAGCTATTGCTGCACATTGTTTTCCTGCCCTAGTGCACTTGTCAAGTGAGGTATGTATATTGCACCAAAGTTACTGGCATTTTGTTGATAAAGTCCTTTTTTACATGTCAGAGATACAACTCAAGATCATTAATTACCTATTGGCTTCATATTTTTATACGATCATATTATTTACTTTGGTTTTTTTGCTCTTATGTTCAGCAATTAAAACTTGTTCTAGATTCTATCATTTGGGCTTTCCGGCACACTGAACGAAATATAGCAGAGACTGGTCTCAACCTATTATTGGAAATGCTGACAAATTTTCAGGTGTAGTTTGGTTTATAAAATTTTTATGGTGTTGATAATTATTCTAGCCAGTGCGTTATGGGTTTTTTATGACGTTTCAGGGTTCTGAGTTTTGTAACCAGTTCCACCGGACTTACTTTTTGACAATAGAGCAAGAGATATTTGCTGTTTTGACAGACACATTCCACAAGCCGGGTTTTAAGTTGCATGTACTGGTGCTGCAACACTTATTCAGCCTGGTAACAGCATTTCTCTTTTTATTCATTTCTGGTTGCTCCTTTTGTACCCTCTTCTTACTGGCAAACTTGTTGACTGGCAGATCTGATGGAATAAGTGCTAGTGGGGCCTGCATACTTTGATCACACTTTTTGTTTAATGATTTATTCAGTAAACTTCTTTTGATTAAGCTTCGTAACAACTTTTTGTGTAAATTACAGGTAGAATCAGCTGCGTTAACTGAGCCTATATGGGATACTGCAACAGTTTCTTATCCTTATGCAAATAATGGCATGTTTGTCCGTGAGTATACCGTTAAACTGTTGAGCTCATCGTTTCCGAACATGACAGCAACTGAGGTATTAAACCAAACCTTCTTTATTACTTCAGAATTTCAGATGTTTAGTGTACCGCTTATACATGCATCTATTTTTTTGTTCTCTTCAGGTTACCCAATTTGTCAATGGACTTTTTGAGTCAAAAGGCGATATTTCTTCATTCAAAGATCACATACGAGATTTTCTTGTCCAATCAAAAGAATTTTCAGCTCAGGTGAAATATTTACTATTGATTTTTCGTTAGTTTTTGTTCTCACAACTCATTTCCTGGTGAATCTTGTGATGATGCTTCGTCGATGGAGTTCATTTATTGAGTTTTATGTCTTTTTGATTTGAATTCTTTTCAACATCTCAGTCTTGTGAGTGGGTGAGTGGGTTGGGGGTGCCTAAGAATTGAAATTGGCTTCACTCTGTGGGTGAAATTTGGTTTCCTATATTCATTCTTGACGTACTGCTGCATGCCTGCATCTAATGGTTGTGTCATTGAGTCATTTGGTGCAGTCATTTTCTGGTACCAGACTTGCTTCCTAACACAATTCAATGTGCTCTGGTAGCTGAGTTTTGTGGTAGCCATGACTTTTCAATTTATTAAAAAAAAATGGAACTGATGAGGACCTTGCTCCTTACTTCGTAAAACATGCTGTAGCTATATCCTTTATTTTGCACAAGACAGTAGCGATATCTTGGTATTTTATTTTCTCTTTGTCTATTCATTGTTTAATTCTTCTGTTCTTTCCACTCCTGTTTCTCATCTTCTTCCTTTCACAGCCTACCTTCTCTCTTTTTATTTCTATGTGCAGCACCTTGTATGACTAAGTCTCTGAGTTCGGGGTTTGGTGATTTCCATAGAGAATCTGCATTTGAAATGTTATTTATGCACACCCTGATTCTTATATTGAAATTAGGCACTTGACTTTTACATTTATGATCCAGGACAATAAAGATCTTTATGCTGAGGAAGCTGCTGCCCAGAGAGAAAAAGAGCGACAGCGCATGCTATCAATTCCAGGACTCATTGCACCCAACGAGATACAAGACGAGATGGTGGATTCATGAGCAATGTCGCATTTTTGGGCCAAGGCTAGTTTGGATTTTTAACTGAAAGTTAGGTTGGGGCACCTGAATTCCTCATTCATACATTATTTGGGTTTTTCATCCGTGGATTGCCTAATCTGGCCGGAAATATTTCTGAATGAAACGAGGAAGCTGTCGGGGGTGCTGCTGAAGAAACCATTTGCTGGTTGTAGAGCATTCAGAACGTAATGTTAGGAACATGGGCATGTCACTAGAAGCATTTGTGATAGGAGGGTGGGTTGTGCAGAAAATTCTCTTTTAGCAATTTGTACGAATTTATAAAGATCTATTCTTTAATGCTGCTTTGTAGTTTGTCTTGTACACTGATTAGTGATTTTGGTAAATATTTTTTACATCTAGTTATTCTAAAATTAATAACCTAAACTGTCCTGGTTCATGTTGGTGTGTGGCTGTGCGCTGCGTAGGTTGCTGTTCCTTTTCGGCAACAAGCAAACAATTGATTAAGGGAAAATTTAATGTTGGGATTTGCTTTGGTTAATGACAAAAAAAAAGAAGACATTTAATCGGGTCTATGCGTTTGTAATTATATTAGTGGAGTAAAAGTTATCGTGAAATTAAAATGAAACAGGTTGGAATGAGTTGGTGTGTGCTGGTATGAGAAGGTCGAAATTATATGTATCAATGAAAAGCGAAGACTCATTATGACGATCATTGCGCAAAATTTCCAATAAGCTGCCGACATGTGGAATATTATATGGCTGTGTCTGATATTCGAATATTCATCTAACAATTTGTTCAATTCAATAGTTGCATAAATGCAACATATTATTAAAATCTAAATTTGGTGGCATTACATGTTCATATAGCGTATTCTGCGTTGTAACTTAACAAATCAAGGGAGTTTGTATAATTTATCACGTAAACAAATAATACTGGTAAGTAATATCATAACTCAACAAAAATACTACTAGAAGTAAGATAAAAATCATAGATCCGTATTTTGATTTATAAGCAAAAGATTATAGGTTAAATAGCTTGAATGCATAGTAATTGACCAAAAAAGGAAAAATCAAAAGCAACGCAGTCCATTCTTTTCAACCTGCAGGAATCTCTCTCATAGACATTTCTTCGTAAATTTCACCAAATCATCTGCTTCAATTCTAAAGCTATTCCAAGTTTTTTATGTTTTAATATAACATAAAACATTTCTACTTCTCGGATGGTTTGATTTTCTCCTATTGTTTGCGTGGTGAGAGAATTGAAGGTGCGGAAAAGGGGGAATGGGACAAGCGTTTCGCAAACTCTTCGATACTTTCTTCGGCAACTCGGAGATGCGGGTAGGTACTTGCAGAAACGCGCTATCAATTTTTCATTATTAACCAGAGTTGGATTCGCGAAAAATGTATGTTCTGATTCTTCTTTTAAGAAAATTATGCGTCGTTATTTTGTTCGGCAGCATATGGAACTTAATCGGAAGGTGCCAGCTTTGATTTGTCGTTTCATATGCTTCAAAGTTTGGTTTGTTCAGATTTGAAGTGATTTTTAGCAGAAATGAGCATATCTGATTATGAATTGGTAATCGCGAGAGGGTGGTTGTTTATTTTCAAAATTATTGAATCTGATACTAAAACTATGCGATCAGCAATATACTAGTAGTAGTTCTTTTCATCAATAAGTCTTTGCTAATTAATATAAATTGTGTTCTTCCTTAAGGTTTTATGAATTTCACATGCACTTCAATTATACATGCTGTCGAATTTACCTTGAGTGGTACTGTATGTCCAGTAACTCCACTTATGAAGAAGTTTTTTTGTAAAATACTATATTTGAGCACCACAACCAAATGCAGTATCTTAAAATAATGTGACATATCAGATTATTTAGTGCCAATGGTATACAAACCATAAATTGTAGTATTATGTATCACGTTGTTCCGTGTTATCTAGCTGACATGTAGAGTTGGAAAACGTTACATGATTGCATTTGAAGAACCAGCTAGAGTGGTATATGAGCTGACGTTTGATTCACTAGTCTAGGCAATCAAACTTAGTACATGTGCTGAGTTCACCTTTATATTATGTAGTTAATAGTTAATATATTTGTGGAATACTGCGATGTATAGCTTATTACAAGTGGTTGTAGCTGCTACACTTAGACTCGGGTTACTATTTTGTAGGTGCGACTCTATAATAAGAGTCAGCATCATTGTAGATTGTTGAATTTGATGTTAGTAATTTCAGTCAAACAAAATTATATGTGAAGATGATATGCTATAAGGTTAATTTCATATAATAATTTCAATTGTCATAGGTTGTGATGCTTGGGCTGGATGCTGCTGGCAAGACAACTATACTGTATAAGCTTCACATTGGAGAGGTTTTGTCAACTGTTCCTACCATTGGTTGGTTTATATAATCTCTATTTTCTCCCTTTAAAATTACTTGTTATTTCATTTACATTATAGGCTGTTTGAGCACATAATGTGGTTACACGTTGAACATTAGACAGACTGAGTTAACAACATAGTGGCTTGGACACATTTTGATGATGATTATAAGTTTCATCAATAGATAGTTATGCATCCCTTACACATGTTGATGAAGAAGAATTCAATCTGATCAAAGTTGTTGCTATTTTTCAGGTTTTAATGTAGAGAAAGTTCAATATAAAAATGTGATCTTTACAGTGTGGGATGTTGGTGGCCAAGAGAAGTTAAGACCCTTATGGAGACATTACTTCAATAATACTGATGGGCTGGTAAGGTTCAATTCATTAGCAATATACTTCTTTCGACTAGTTATTGTTAGGCAGGTGCATCCTAAAGATGCCAACAACATAAGTCTACAGATAACTAGCAAATAATTCCACATGCTCTATGGAGAAACTTGTTTGACCCCATATATCTTCCAAATGAACAATACCTGGAAAGCTTAATTGTTTGCAGTGAATTAGCTCCTTGCCCTTTTAAATCTACCTAGTTTTACTGATATATATGTATTAATTTGTCTCTGTAACATCAAGTGGAGAAATATCTTTTTTACAGGAAGGAAGTATCCATGGTGATTGGTGCAGAATTTGTCAGTTTTGTTTCTGATATTATGTGATAAAAAATTTTACCGGATAAAGATGAACTCTTGGGGTCTCTGCCTTATTCTTGTTTGACGGATGTAGGAAACATTTCATTGTTTCATGGATTTGAGTTATATATGAATTTTTCGGTCAAGATGTGAAGATACTTAATTTTGGCTGCACAGGCTTTTTATTTGTTATCTTCTATGAGATGTTCTTCACTTTATTTCAGTGCTAATTGCAATGATACACTTACCATAATTATGTCCTTTCTTTCTTGGTCGTATGAACTTCATTCTCCCTTTGTTCCTTGATGTCATCTCTTCTGTTATGCAGATCTATGTTGTTGACTCTCTGGATCGAGAGAGAATTGGGAGGGCAAAGGCAGAGTTTCAGGTTTAACTCCTCTTGAATGATTCATTTGTGTATGGCTCATTTTCTCCAGTTGCATTATATTGAGTTGATTATTATATTCCCCAGGCCATTATCAGAGACCCATTCATGCTTAATGCTGTTATATTGGTCTTTGCAAACAAACAAGACATGGTACACATCTCTTTCAATCTCTTAATAGCGAAATTTAGTGTTTTGGGAAGGCAACTATAGGTACTATGGCTTTTCGTGTACTAGTACTCTTCGGTTTGGCTGTGGGAGAAAGATGTAGAAATGTATGGGTGGGGGATAATTAACTTGGAGATAGGTGACATATGAACTTTTAATTTCATGTCTGAAATTTATGAACAAGAAGCTGGCGATTAGGTTGTGTGACTGAGGTCATCGTCAAGAACTGTTATTATAATGATCTATATACTACTGCTACACGATGAACCACCTATAACATGTCAGGATGTAGATTGTTGATGAGGAATATGTATATATACCAATTCAGTCTTCCGCGATTACTTTTCAACTTCTCTCTTAATTACATGGTCTCTCTAGGTTACTAGGAGTATAATTTATAGAAATTTCTATCATTCACAGAAACAGATACATTTCATCACCAATCTGTAATTCTCGGCATTATTATTATTATTACTACTACTACGGAAATTATGAAAAACGAAGTTTAATGGGTAGTGCGATGTCACACTCATCAATTAATATGAATGACATTGCACATCTGACTGGGTTAACAAACTTCGTTTACCAAATGATTATAATTTTGTTTGTTTGGGTTAACAAACTTAGTTTGCCAAGTTTAATAGCAAATTAAGACATGGTTTGGTTCTTTTTGTCTCTGAAGAGTCTGCTTTTTTCCGTTCAGAAAGGCGCAATGACCCCTAGGGAAGTTTGCGACGGTATGGGGCTTTACGATCTCAAGAATAGAAAATGGCACATACAAGGGACTTGCGCCCTCAAAGGGGACGGATTGTATGAAGGGTTAGACTGGTTATCAAGCACTTTGAAGGAACACAAGGCTGCTGGATTTTCTTCGGTGGGCCCTTCGTTGTTCTAACATGGTTGAGTCTTGTTTGTTCTCTTCAACTCTCTGGGAACCCATACACTCTGTTTTGTAGGTTGATACCAGAATTAAACAAATCTGTATATTGCAAAAGCCCGATTTTCTTTGCCCTTTTTTCCCCTTTGAATGTTTTTGCAGTGTAGCCACCAAGGCCTCAAACAACACTTGGATTATTCGTTTGTATGATGAATGAAACGCAATTGCGTTTATGTAGGAAATTGTAGGAGTGGTTTATTGTATTTTGCTGATACCATATTATATATATCTCTAGAATGTTGGATAAATCGATTCTCTCCAAACTCCAAATTTTCCTACTTTTAGGCACACAGTATTGAATACCAAAATATAATCGAATAGCAACAAAAATATTGATATGCCATCATAAATGTATGTATAAGGGCAATTATCGTTTTTATTACGTGAAAATAGTCTTGTTTTACAAATTTTGTTTGATTTTGTTTCATTATTTATATCCAGTTATTATTATTATTATTATTATTATTATTATTATTATTATTATTATTATTATCAAATGAGTAATACTGGAGTGCTCAATTACACCGATACTTAGAAAACTTATCCACTTCATTAATTGGAACTAAATTCAGTTGTATTTTGGCGCCATAATTAACCAACCTAAAACTAACAATTTAAAATTTATTAATTATATCCTTCCTTGAATCCCAACCACTCGTTCCATCTAACTCTTTCCCGTCTCTCTCTTCGCGCAGAAACAAAATAGGAGTATCACATCACTTCACATTTTCAGATTCTTCTAATAAAATGTGAATTTTACCCAAAATCACAGCCATTAAAGCAAGAGATGTCTTCCTGCAACTCTTCCACCATGTTAATCGGTCCCAGAAGTAACATAGTTATTCGGAGAAGTCGTTTTTTCATCAGCAAGTCTGCCAAATTTCGCTGCGTTTTGGGTCCAATTTCGCCGGAATTCGCGGTTACCGCGTCTCTGAGTTCACTTCTATCTTCCGGAAACATGATCGCGGCCGCCGCAGGATCGAGCTCAGCTCATGGAGCGGTGACGTCAGCGATCACGCAAGTGGCGGTCACGGCGGTGGCAATTGCTTCCGGCGCTTGTCTTTCCACGAAGGTGGAGTTTCTTTGGCCCAAAGTTGATGAGCAGCCTGGTAAAGTGAACTAGTGTTAAGTTCTGATGCTTTTGATTCTTATTACTAGCTTACGAAGATATGCTGAGTTTTTGAAAGCGAATTGAAAAGAGAAGATAATAATATCTGAAGGTTGATCTGAATTTCTGTTTGCGCTGAATGTCGTCTGAAACTAAAAATTTTCTGATTACCCCGTAGTTGCACCGCAGTCACTTCTACCTGCTTACAAGTATGTCAAGTAACCAAGATATGTTAATTTTCTGAAATCCATTGCCATTATGCCATATGCTAGAACTCTAATTTTAAAGGTCCATGCACTAATACATGAAATGACCTATTCTTTGTAACTGATGAAAATTGACCTAGAAACAAAACTCAATATGTTGTACAGAATTGTAGAAAAAGTACTTGGAAAGGTTTGCTGAGCACTGCAGTTGATATAGAATATGGTTAATGTTTTATCTTAATTTGATCGAAACATAGGACACAACTTCACATATAAGGTGGATTAAAGAGATAATAGAACTAGTTCAAGGAGCCAGGAGATACAAATTACAAATGAAGAAAGAAAGAGACACAGAAAAGAAATCCCAAGGCCCACTGTATGAGGTTGCCATGGTTTCAATCCCATGTGTTAGATATTTTCTTGATTTGTCCTGCCCTGTATGTCATAAAGTATTTTTCCTTATTGATGATTATGTACCTAATCCATAGTCATAAAAACTTATTTCATATTTTGGTGTTTGTTTATCCATTTGGTTTATTATTCTTGATGAGTCCAAAAATGAATTATATACTGTCCAGATTTTGTTAGTCCATGCTCAAAATTGATTTTTCAAATTGTTCCCTTTGTTGAAATGATATTGCACTTCTGGGCAGGATCTCATATTCTTGATGGAGTAGATGTTTCTGGGCATCCCATATTCAATGATGCTAGGGTTTGCTATCTTCATTCGTTCATGTTATTCGTACCCAAATTATTTCGCTATTGTAATACACTAAGATTCTGCACCTGTGAAGGCAGGTGCATAAGGCAATTGCATTTGCGAAGAAAGCTCATCATGGTCAGACAAGAAGAACAGGGGATCCCTATTTATCCCACTGTATTCACACAGGCAAAATTTTAGCTGTTCTAGTCCCATCAGATGGTAAAAGAGTATGTAATCCCCTTTCATATAATTTTTCTTGCATTTTGTACTGCAAGATTATCTTCTGAATGGTGCAATTTCCCTCAAGTCATTAACCTATGTGGACAAGTAAGATGCATGTTGGAATTGCGTCCTTATACTACAGATTCATGAATATCAAAACTACTTTGTAAGTGACAGACTATATGGTTCAGTAGAATTAGATTTGTTGTCTAAGTTTGAACTGTATGTCTGTCATTTTGTGGTCTTTAATTCATATTATCCAATGGCATTAAGTGCTCTTTATTCAGGCCATTGATACAATTGTAGCTGGGATCCTCCATGACATAGTTGATGACACTAGTGAAAGTTTGGACAGCATAGAGCGAGAGTTTGATTCTGATGTTGCAAAGTTGGTTGCTGGAGTTTCCCGACTGAGCTATATTAATCAGGTATAACGCTTTCGAATATCTTAAACTCCAGATGGAATCATACGATACCCTTGGAGCTTCCAGAACTCTTTGGTAGCAACTAGCAAGATATCATAAATCAAAACACCTCTGAAGATATAGAGCTTGAAATCTTCTTGCCAAATAAATGTCGAATATGATGATGCATACCTGAAACTAGCCGTTTGTCCTATATCTTTTTTACCTAAAACCTTCATTTTAATCACTCCCACCATCTTGTTCTTAATTTTCATTTTTTTTTTGGATTGACTACCATGCTTTGTACTAACACTGGCAGTTACTTGTTCTGCAGCTACTACGAAGACGCCGCAGGATGAGTGTAGGTCAAGATACACTCAACCATGAAGAGGTATGCAAGTCATTCTAAGGATAAACTAAAGTGTCATACTTTGGACCAATGATTCTGTGACAGCTCTTTCTTATCAGTCTGTGTATATACATGGTCAGTAGAATGGTTGAGGTTGCAAGATGATAGCTGAGTAAGCTCTATCTATTCTTATGATGCCAATAAAAATGACATGTTAAACATTTTTTTCCTTACTAGGCTCGCAGTTGCCAAAATATACCAGAACCAATATCATGTTGGAAATATTGACTTATTAAAATTATACAGACCGAAGCTAATATGTGTTCAAGATTACCAAGAGCATCCAAGGGGTCATAATGGATATGGAAGTTATATTACTGTAAATATTGTTTTTTGTTATGTGCATATGATATGTTTACACAATCCTTATAGCGTCTTCCTGATACTCCAAGTACTAATAGAACTGAATAAATTATATAAACAGCTTTACATTATTGTTAACCTGAAGAATGGGTCTGTATGAAAAACGTTGCTGAACAGATAATTTGTTATACTAAACCTCATTAAAACTGAAAATTCATTTGTCTTACCTTTGTGCAGGCAAATAATTTACGAGCAATGCTGCTGGCTATGGTTGACGATCCACGTGTCGTTCTCATAAAGCTTGCAGATCGACTTCATAATATGAGAACCATGTACATATATGAATACCTTTGCGTTTCCATTGACTTTATGTTCCACAAGGATTGAGTATTGACATCTATACGACTAATTATATTTATATTATACTAACTACTTTCATTTACCAGTTCTAGTTTTCTTTTTTCCACATTTTCCTCAGCACAAAGCTTCTCAGCCATCTAGTTCAAATTTGTCATATAAGAGCATGGGATTGGTCATTTAGAGCCCATGGAACTTATATATGTGTTTTACTGTAGATATGCTTTACCTCCAAGCAAAGCCCAAGCTGTGGCGCAGGAGACATTAGCTATTTGGTGCTCACTCGCTTCCAGACTGGGTCTGTGGCCTCTTAAAGCCGAGCTTGAAGATCTGTGCTTTGTTGTCCTTCAGGTTAGACTTAACTATGTTTTACATATTTTTTTGAAGAGGCCAAGTTCCTGAAATAGATACTTTTGATCAACCTCGTCTAGTAAAGCCTGCATGCATCTTCATGTTGCAGCCTAGAGTTTTTCGTCAAATGAGGGCAGACCTCGTGTCCATGTGGAGCCCTAGTAACAATGGGAATCTAAAAAGAACACCTACGAAGTCGAGTGATGCTGTACACTTTCAAGAATGTGAAGAAGTTGGAGATATTGATGAGGAAAACACAAGCATGAAGGTGCAACTCTTAGATGCTAAACTTAGATGATATAGATGGTTTTTTACGACTTGCATGAGGTTACCGACTCAGCCTCTTTTGGATCTTCTATTGCTTCATTACTATATTGATCTTTTTATTGTAAATTTCAATCATAGCCAGTGATATAATCAGATTTATGCTGATTACCTAACCTACCAAACAATCATGAGGTATCTGTACCTTATGTTCGCTGCTATTATAAAAAATTTCTCCTTGTTTTATGTGGAATTAGGACTGACACTATTATCTGTTTGCTGGTATGCCTTTTTGGTCCTTTCTACTAAAACAGTCTCGCTTGTTCTCAATCTGCAGGTTCTTTTGCAAGCTGTGCTTCCATTTGATCTCTTATTGGATAGAAAAAAACGTGTAGATTTTTCTCACAATTTTGCAACATGCTCAGATACTCTGGAAAAACCCAAAGTCGTGAGAGATGCCCATGTTGCTTTGGCATCACTGGTAGTTTGTGAAGAAGCATTGGAGCGAGAACTATTTATTTCAACATCGTAGGTTCTGCCTAGTTACTAATATAAATTGAATTTTCGTGAATCTGATTTTCAGCACAATTTGTTAAATGCCGGAAGTTTACTTTATTGTTGATTCTGTCCGCAGTTATGTTCCTGGCATGGAAGTATCTCTATCTGGACGCCTAAAAAGTGTGTATAGCATCTACAGCAAGGTATGGATAGGAATGGGGTGTTACAAAGATATAACAGAAAATTGATCAGTTCTTTCTGAGGTTTGCAATGCAAATTACTTGAGGCAGAGAGGTATGTCATGTGAAGGAAAGGAAGATAAACTGGACTTTGTACAGGAGTGGAACATAAGATTAGTATACTACTTTTAGCCAACGTATTAACCTAGCTACTTCTTTATAGTTGTTGAGTTGTTTAGTTGTCCTCCCACCCCCAGCAGCTCCTTTATGCTGATATGTATATACCTGAATTTGTATATAAAAGTTCTATATAAATGATGCTGTCTAGTTTTCTGTTCTCATCTAGCTTTCAACCATCACATTGTTTCATCTTACTCTGTAGATGAAAAGAAAAGATGTCGGAATCAGGAAAGTATATGATACCAGAGCATTGAGGGTCATTGTTGGAGACAAGAATGGGACATTACATGGGCAGGCAGTTAAATGTTGTTACAATCTACTTAACATAATACACAAGTACATATCAAGACTGGCCCACCTTCTTTTCTGCCTGCTCATTTCTTCTCACTATGATGATCGAAGGCGATACTAATTGGCTATTTTCGTCTTTTCATCTCCCAGACTTTGGACCCCAATCGACGGTGAATTTGACGATTACATTGTCAACCCAAAACCAAGTGGTTACCAGGTAATTTTTTTTTTATAATAAAGCGCTTCGTGCATGTTGTTTCATAATAACTTCTCTTGATGATGAATATCCTTGGCCTCAGTCACTTCATACTGCAGTGCAAGGGCCTGACTCTTCTCCTCTTGAAGTTCAAATAAGAACACAGGTAAAATTTCCTCTACATACTTACTTAAACTAGCTCATCTCAAGTTCTTACTGTTTTTTTCTTTGATTTAGAGAATGCATGAGTATGCTGAACATGGGCTTGCTGCTCATTGGCTCTACAAGGAAACTGAGAATATATTGCCGTCAAAGATCTTTGTAGATGATTCTAACAGTGGGGTCTCGGGAGATTTTTCTGAAAAATTAGAAGATCAAGCTACTATTGAGACTGATATGCCACCAAAATATAGCTTACTTAAAGTGGGTCATCCAGTTCTTCGAGTGGAAGCTGGCCACTTGCTTGCTGCAGTTATTGTCAGGTATGACATTTCACGGACCATCCAAGACCCTATACTAACTTTTCTGCAACCACAAGGGTTATGCCACAGGTCTTTGGAATCATTATATCAACGGCCTGATTTCGAAACTGAACTGTGATGTTCAGCGTAGATAATGATGGAAGAGAATTGCTTGTTGCTGTGAGTTTTGGTCTAGCTGCTTCTGCTGCAGTAGCTGAAAGAAGATCCCCATGCCAAATAAAAAGATGGGAAGCTTATGCAGAGCTATTTAAAAAGGTGCCCAAGTACTAATACACATTTTTCATTGTTAAAGGAATAAAGCATAAATAGGGTGCTATATTTTCCATTCATATTAACATCAGGTCATTTTTTGGAGGTGGCACAAGACCCAATTTTAAAATAAATTGAAGTTTAGTATCTAATCTAATTTTTTCTATAAAGTTTATTAAGGTCCCATAACAAAAATGAATTAGACAATGAAATAACTATAAAAATAGATAGATCAGCAGAGTTCAGCAGCTTTTGTTATGTGTCTAAGTTTTTTCGTTTTCCAGGTATCAGATCAATGGTGGTGTGCACCAGGACACGGAGATTGGTGTACTTGCTTGGAAAAGTACACCCTTTGCCGCGATGGTATATACCATAAGGTAACTAAATACGTTTGTTCCTTGTCATAACAACATGTTGTGTCTTGTCCAGTTAAAGGAACACTAAATCAGCATTGTATAACCTTGCAGCAAGACCAATTTGAACGACGTTTACCTACTTTTATCCAAGTTATTGAGTTGACAGAGTGGGAAGAGGCTGAATACTGGTCTGTTGTCTCAGCTGTTTTTGAGGGGAAACGGATTACTCCTGTATTTGACTCAAACTCTGAGAAGCCTACCACTGCTTTAAAATCCTCTTTGCTGGACACTGGCATCAATAACAAGGTATATCTTCATGGCCAATAAGTGTCTTAATATAACAGTTAAGTTTATTCCGGACTGAGTTGACCAGAATTACTCATTCGGCATGTCTGGTTTTGTTGAATAACAGGTACAGTTGCTGAGAACAATGCTTCAATGGGAGGAGCAACTGCGATCTGAAGCAGGGATACGGCAGCTAAAGTTTGACAGAAAATTTAGGAATGCAGAGTCATTGTCTCTTGGTGAAGTTGCAGTTGTGTGCTGGCCACACGGGGAGATAATGAGACTGAGCACTGGTAGCACAGCTGGTGATGCTGCCAGAAGAATAGGAGTTGATGGGAAGCTTGTGTCCATAAACGGGCAGCTGGTATTACCCAACACAGAGTTGAAGGATGGCGATGTAGTCGAAGTCAGGCTATAAATAGTCTCACATTTGGCCAAGTACAAAATTCATTCTTAAATTGGCCAAGATTTTATTCCACTTTGCTTCCATGTACATCACATTGTAAATTTCTTGATAAAATGAGGAAGTTAGGGGCAATTTCAGTTGAAAGCTGGATATGATGATAGTCGGGGGCAATTCGGCCATTTCATCACAATGTGATATAGTTGGGGGAGATTTGGATATGCAATTTAAGTGCTAAAATTTCGTTTGTTGATTTTCCTTTTAGGTTCTGCAACTTGTTACTTTAATTTCTACTGTTTTGTGGTAACAAATGTATGACTAAATTAATACAATTGTTACTTAAAAACCAATGGTTTAGACATACATTTCACTATAATTGATTGACATGAAGGTAAATAATAGAGATTCAAATTTGAAGTTTATTACGATAAGGAAAACCTTGTCTCTCACAAACTACAACAGCAACAGTACAAAACTACAAATTGATGCTCATCAAAATTCTCATCGTCAGTGGTGCACGCACAGTGCACACTAAACATTCCACTGTAGTAGTAGTGCTAACTTTTCAAAACCTGTAAACTTCATCCCCGAGATGGAAATTCAAATTGAGCTGAGTTGCATAAAGGAGTGGCTGCCCTAACGGTGGTTTGCATTTCCATCAATAATACGGTTCACGGGAAGCACTTGCAGAGCTGATCTCTTCGGGAGTGCCTATTCCATCCGAAAAACACTAAATTAGCTATACATGTTGTTAATAACTATGTCAAGGTAGAGAGAGACAGAGAGAGAGAGAGAGAGAGGCTGACCTCGTTGCCTTGGTTTCTCGATTTACTGGAGATCTGTAATTTTTCCTTCAACATCTTGGTGAGCTTTCTCAAGCTTTCTTCCTCATAACTACGCAGACTCTCACCACCGTCTTTAGCTGCCTTGGTTGTTGCTGTATCTTGCATGATCACCATTTCAGTGTCACTGCCCATATTCTCTTTGAAATCAATCAGCAATGTCTTATGGACAGGAACAGCAGATGGTTGCTTGCCTGGGGAATTCTGCACCCTACCAACTACTGTTTTTTCACTTTCTTCAACAGGAATAGTTTCCGTTTCAGGAAGAATACCCAAATCAACAGCATCAGCTTCTTGTTGCAGTCTCATCTCTGTGAGCTTGCCAAGGGTAGTAACATTCAAGTCTTGATCATCTTCAGCACTTGCTACTTCCTTGTCATCATCACACACTACCTCAACCTCAACATCAGACACTACTGCATCAACTGCAAAATCATCCCGACGAAGAACTTATGCCGTTAGAAGGCTCTCAACAACGCCACATTATCAAAAGCTTCTAAACAAAGAAACATATCAATACCTTTACTTTCAAAGTCACTGGCCTCATCTTGAGATCCTGCGTCTATCTCAACTGTGACTTCAATTTCGCATATGGGGACATTGACAGACCCTGTATTAGAGTTCTCATTTAAATAAGTTGAAACTTGGTTTAGCTAATGAAATCACAAATCTAGAATCTGATGAAAACATACCTTCACTCTGTCCAACTTCATTGCTCACATCTACTGGCAACACCACCTCTTCATGACCAGGATATTCTGTGTCATCACATATCTCCTCCTTCGGTTTAACTTCCACTGCAAAATCAATGGTCGTTTCTTCTTCACGAGTGCTCTCCAATTCTAGTTCACTCATGGTTATATCTTCCTTTTCAGCTGAAACAACATCAGCTTCTTCTTTATCCTCTTCCATATTTTCAATTGCATCAACTCCTGAATAATTACAACTTAGATCTTAATCTTTGCACAACAAATAAACATATGGAATACCTCAAAAGAAAGAAGCAGGAAAAAGAAATGTACCAGTAATTCCTGAAAGTTTCTGATCCACCTCCTGATCATCACAATCTTTAGCAAATAACCCATTATTCAAAACCTCAGATTCTCCACTCTTCTCACAGCTCAACATCTGCACATTATTGTTCACTGCCAACCTGACTGATCGTCGCGTGCTATACACTTTCTTCTCGGTCTCCTCCGCCCTTCTTCTTCTGCTAGCATCCCCCACTGCAGCAGGTGCCATCAAATCCTTCTTCTCTACACATTCCTTCAACTGCGAATCCATTTTCAGACAAGCTGAGGCTATCTGGGCCTTCCTTCTACTAGCTTGCGCCATCACTACTGGAGTTTCTATTGCAGCGAGATTTGATGCTTTGGCAGCCGTTCTCCGAGTAGTACGCCGAGTGGTAATCATTATTGAGGTCACATCTTCGGCGTCATCTTTCAAGGCATTTCTCCGACGTGTACTCCTGGCAGCCGTTGGAGGCACGTACGGAGATGTCACCTCCGAGCTGTCCAGTAGCTCAACGGCTGATTGGGCGCTCTCCGATTGAGATGACTGCATAAATTCCTCAACACCTTCAACCTGCAAAATAAAAAATCAGAACAATTTCTTGAGCAATCGAGTAGATACTGTATCAGAATAAAGCTATGCTGGAGCTGATTAAATTTCTCAATTCGATTAGATCTCCTAATCATCAACACCTCATTTACAATCAATCAAGTATGATAAGTACACATTCGATTAGATCTCCAAAGTTAATAATTAGATCTTCAATTCGATTCATCCGCATATATATAAATGAAATAACTGAGCAAACAAATAATAAAAGCTAGTGTAAAGCGAAATAATTATAGTCAGATCTGTTGATACAATCTCGATCCCTAAGTAAATCCAAAAACTCGTGGCAAATGAACTTACGATGTGGAGTGCTTTGAGAGCGTTGGCCATGGCGGCATTCGTCATGTTGGCTGGGATTTGATTCCTCTTGCAGAAGGCCTGCAATTCTCTCCTTGAAAGGCTGTCGAAATCCATTGCTTCAAAGAACAATTAGGTATTCCGGAAGGTGGGAAGAAGTGTGTGGTTGAAGGCGGAAATGGCAATGAATGAGAAGGAGAGTCTACATATATACTGTCACTCCGCGTCAAAGGAAATGGAAACCCTTGTCAAATATGACCGTTGGAGGTTCTCACATTTGAATTTCGTGCATGTGTTTTTATTTTTTACTATCGGAATTAGTTAATTTACAAATTATGTATAATACTTCCTATACATTGTTGTTAATTACAATGAATTAATATCATATCCAAATGCAACTAACTATATATGATGTCTCTAATTGTTCAATACTTCATTACTAACATCAATGACATTGAGTTAAATAATTTAGGTTCAATACCTGAGTTATTACTACTGAAAAATTTAATTTGAAAAGGAGATTACACGGAAACGCTAACTTTTGTCTTCCCGTAAAAATGGAGTATAATGATAGTCAAATAGATTTTTTTTTACCATCCATAATAAACTTAGTAGTATCAATTTAAGTGTAAACGTGTATATATCAACTTATTTTATTATTGCAATTTTATTAAGAGTATTTTGTTTTGTCCCTTCTCACTAAAATCAATTTTATAAGAGCGTATTTTTTACTTTTAAAGTTCAAATTGAGCTAATTAAATCCTAAATACTATATTATGTTTCCGTGAAGAAATATAATTATTTGTTCATAGGAAATGAGTGACAAAATTAATTTGGAAATACAAATTTAGTGGTTCACGTTACCACATGATGTGATATGATATTGTCTGACTAATACTCATGTTATTATTCTATGAACATTTTGTTATAATTGATTTTGATTTCAATGATTAAAATGAGTTCAGTTATAAGCGGAAGACGTCATACTGCATATGAGTATATGTAATGGTTCATTGATATGCTCCCCGAATATTACACTGATATGTTTTGGTTGTTATTCTTTTGTAATAAAGTTAAGTTAATGCAAATTTTTACTGGTTTATGATAATATTATATGACTCATACAATAATAATTTATTTATGTTGTGTTCATATATGAGTGCATAAATTATACAAATGCATCAATAAGTTGTAGACTAATTGTTGTTATTCGACTATTACTATAAGATATATTTGTATAGATTATACTAAAATGATAACCACAATTAAAATACTACAATGTATAGATTTTAGAGTATATTCAACTTTAGTCTGCCACGTGGCAGATTTGCTTTTGCTTATGTATCGCAAATTGTTTAATTTCTTCTTTGCTTTCGTATCGTAGATTGTTTGGGATCATATGTCAACTTGCTTGTATATGTATCGCATCAGTACTATCCTTATTATTATAAGTGTGCACTGTCACATGCATCACTAGCAATAAAATATCATCATACACATCATTTCTTCAAATAATATGTCAAAAATAATAACACGCGAGAACAAATATTAATAAATGATTGAGATGTTCAGCAAATTATTATGAAAAATGACATTATTAATATGGTTACAAATTATTATGAATAATAAATTGTAAAGTTTCAAAAATGTCTTAATTAACTATGATAAATTATTTTATTGCAAATTCAAAAAAAAAAATTAGTGTACATATGTTAAATTTTGGAGTTATCAAATTAATAGTGCATATATGTGTATTATTGTGACAATGAAGATGACTATACAATATCAATTTGAGCTTAAAAATTAAAAGTAATAGCACAAATTTTGGTAAAAATGAAATAATTAAGAATTTTTAAAATTTCATAATTTATCATTCAAATATTAAAATACACGAAATAAATCAAAATTAAATTAAGTTTCATAATTTTATAGATAATTAACCATTATTAATATTATAAGTAATATGGAACTGAACAACAAACTATCATCTAAAATTATAAGTGTGCATAGTCACATGCATAACTAGCAATAAAATATCATCGTACACGTCATTTCTTCAAATAATATGTCAAAAATAATAACATGCGAGAACAAATATTAATAAATGATTGAGATGTTCAACAAATTATTATGAAAAATGACATTATTAATATGGTTACCATAAAAGTATGAATTTAGTTAAATTTTAATTTATTCAACTTTAATTTGAATAATAAATTGTAAAGTTTCAAAAATGTCTTAATTAACTATGATAAATTATTTTATTGCAAATTCAAAAAAAAATTAGAGTACATATGTTAAATTTTGGAGTTATCAAATTAATAGTGGCATATATATGTATTATTATGACAATGAAGATGACTATACAATATCAATTTGAGCTTAAAAATTAAAAGTAATAGCACAAATTTTGGTAAAAATGAAATAATTAAGAATTTTTAGAATTTCATAATTTATCATTCAAATATTAAAATACACGAAATAAATCAAAATTAAATTAAGTTTCATAATTTTATAGATAATTAACCATTATTAATATTATAAGTAATATGGAACTGAACAACAAACTATCATCAAAAGCATTATAACACCAAGAATATCATTATTAATTGTTAAGAAAGGACAATGCAAATTTTTTAAACATATGAAATTAAGATTTAGTTAAAAGCTAATAAATTAGACATTTAATATATAGTGGAGTAGTATTTTGTTAGAAATAATGTTAAATAAAAAAATTTATGAAATTAAATGATTTAGACTCACATTGTTGTAATTAAGAATAATTAATCCACAACCAAGTTTGTGTATAAAATGAATTAGATAAGAATCACACGTGGTAGTTGTAATTTAGATTTCAAAATTCTATGATAGATATTAGTTATTAATTCTTATGTAAAATTTGATTTCCAATTAATTACATCTATATTAACTAAATTACATTTGTAGTAGTACTGGTATAAATTTAAACAGTTCGCGACATTGTGCTTTAATTTCTTGAAAAAACTGAACCATACATTTAATAAATAAACATTACTTATAAACATTATTTATATTTAAAATATAAACATACATCATACATGCATGATTACCATGTGTCAGTCGTACGAGAAATATCGGTAAAACACATTCTTAGGCTCTTATACTTTAATCAAAATGTTCATTAGGTACTCATACAATTTTTTCGTTTTAATAGGTCCTTATACCTTTCTCATAAATTTCATCACATCCTCGTATAATTTTTTCGTTTTAGTAGGTCCTTATACTTTGATTATCTTTTATTAGGTCCTTATACAATTTTTTATTTTAAGATATTCTTTTACTTTTATCTTATACTCCCTCCGTCCCGGTTAAGATGACACGTTTTCCTTTTTAATTTGTCCCAACTAAGATGACATATTTCCTTTTTTGGTAACTTTCTCTCTCCAATTAATCACTCAACCACTTTTTCTCACTCCTATTAAAACATCCATCTTTCTTTATCTCTCTACTTTAATACTTACACCCACCTTCTCTCTCTCCAATTAAACACTTTAATCAATAACTCCTAAAATCCCGTGTCGGCTAAGCAATGTGTCATCTTAGCCGGGACGGAGGGAGTATAATAATTTATATTTAATTAAATTTAATGAACCTTTTAATTTTATTATTTAGCTTATCTTATGATTATAAATATTCAGAAAAACGTATCTTTCAATATAAATATAAATAATCAATTGAAAATTCAGATAGTTATTCTAAAAAAAACTTCGATTTTAATCTTCAATAATCACAATTAATCTTTTTATTATTCTCTGCAACTTATTGAGATTATTGGATAACAAGATGATATTATCTTTATAGACTATGCTAAGTTAAATAATGAAATATTAAAAAGTTCATTCAGTTTAATTAAACTAGTATCAACACCCGTGCTATGCACGGGTCATATAATTTTCACAAGTAAATATAAAATTTGAAATAATTAACAAAATAAGAATAATATATACATACTCTTCATGAAAAAAAAAAGAATATGCTTCTCTCCTTCCACTCTAAGTGAAGTATTTTCTATTCGGCATGTGATTTTGTATATTTTTATTCTGTGAGTTGAGTGAATAAGGAATAAAAGTGGATAAAGTGAAAAAAAATAATGATATTTTCATTTCAAGAAATGTATAGTATATTAATTAGAATAAGACATCAAAAAAGAGAATATGTCGCTTATAATAGGATAAAGAGAGTACATACTAACACTTTAGTTTAATAATGTCTGAGGCTAAAGGTCTCGGGTTCGTCCAATCACTTTTTTTCCCACTCTAATTAAATGTTTAACTCTCTTCCTCACTCCATTTAATACTTACATCCATTATTTTTCCCTCGTAAATTAAACACATTGACCAGCAACTCCTAAAATCCTATGCCGACTAAGAAATGTGTCATCTTAGTCGGGACGGAGGAAATAGTAGTTTATAAGATTCGTTGCCGGTAATAACATCAAAACAACAAATCATAAGTTTTGGAAAAATGCTATACACAATAAATTAATAGAAGCAAGTTTTAGGGTCGTGCAAAGGGTAAGTGTACTGCATTATTTGCAAAAATCAAATTGATATATATATAGGGAGTGGGTTATACTAAAATGACAATACAAATTAAAATGACAACCTATCACCAATAAGGATTTGAAATTTAAAAGCAGATTCAACCTTAGTCTGTCATGCATTTTTTTCCTTTATATATGCTTAACCCATCTTAACACATCTTTATCAGAACAGTCAAATTTCTGTTAGAAAGTTGTATAAATCACAATATTTATTGTAATAAATTAATGAAGTAAATGGATTTAGTAGAGTATTCTTAATTTTTTTTGAAAAATTGAAAGAAAATTATAACTGTTCGACCATTATAACTGTTATCTTAATCCAAGATTGCTTGAAACCATTATTTGCCTATATATCTTGAATTGCTTGCTTATAATTATAGACTGCTAGCTAGCTTCGATTGTCAAATTGCTATTTTAATTTTGGTATTGTCAAATTGTTAAAATAATTAAAAAGAGTGGGTATGGGTGTTCTTCTTCCTATTATATAGTTTACGGTTATATCTTACATTTAAAATATTAGATATACTTCCTCCATCCCAAGATAAATGACTCATATTTTTTTTTGGGGCGTCCCAAGATAAGTGACTCATTTCCTTTTTTAGTATTCTTTCTCTTACTTTTTCTCTCTTCTTTATAATTCTCTTACTTTATTCACTTTCCACTTTACTAACAAAACCTCATTTCCTTAAATCCCGTGCCAATAAGTTTGTGATTACTTATCTTGGAACGAAGGGAGTACATTTAAGTGTGTTCTACTCCTTTCATTGTTTTTATATTAGACCATCTCCAAGGGTACACTAAAACCTAAAATGAAATAGGTATTTAGCTCCAATAGTACTCAAAAACCAATCCTATTTTTGGTTTTTGAGAAAAAATTATCTATCTTTAGGTTTACACTAAACCAAAACCTAAAATTTTTTCAAATTTTGTGAGTAAAAAAGGCATGATATAGAGAATATTCTTTTAAGTTTAAGTTTAGTGTAAATGATTGGAGTAAAATCAATATTTAGTGTGAGATTTATGCTAAAATGAGTTTGAGTTTAGTGGAATGGTTGGAGATGCTATTAGTACATAACTAAAACTTAAGGAGATCATTTAATTTTGCTTGTAATATCTTAGATATATATAAAAAAAATTTAAAATAATTAAAATGCATACTGTCTATGAGTATAAGATTAATCATGAATTTAAGTATGAAAGAGTGGACCACTTTGGTGTACACATACTGTTAATATTGTGATACGTGTAAGAGAGAATGTGAAATCTGCTTAAGAAAATTTGTTCAGATAATGTGGAGAAACAATCAACTACTACTGTTATTTCATCATTAACTATGAAAATGTGCATAACGAAAAATAAATAAATCAAGCATTCCACCCTTATTGAAGCCCTACTTTGTAATTAAGAGATAAGTATAAATTACAAAATTTGTTTCAGCTTTTTGATGGGAGAGAAAGAACCGAAGGGGTGACTTTTCTCCGGCAAACCGGCGGTAACGGGGTGTGGAGTAATGATAGGGACCCCGATTTAGCGAATCTCGTCAAAGATCATCTCCAGTATCTTTTATTTGATTTGATTTATAGTATCTTTTATTTTAGTTGGTTATCCTTAATTATTGTAATCTTTTTATTTAATTATCTTGCTTGATTAGCAAGATACTTTTTAAATTTAGAATTCTATAAATAATAGAATTCTATAGCATTTTCATTCATTGAGAAATATTAACTAACTTCTATTCTCATTCTTGGTTCCGAAACCCTAGCACTTCAACTAGGTTTATCCTCTTTTGTTCCGTTCAATCTTCGCGTGCTCTACAAACCTCTCGATAGGGAACCTAAATCCTATCAATTGGTGCTTTCATTGATTACTCTTCCTCCATCGAAATTGGTCTTTCAAAATCCTCAAACTCACGCCGCAATCTATCCCAAAAATCTATCAAAAAACTTTCTCTATAGTCTTCCATTTTTCTACACATCACAAATTCACGCTCATATTCTCGCCGAACTATGGAATCACAACAACATGCTCTCAAGATTCTCATGGACTTACGCCGTCTAGTGGCTGCTCACGGCGAATTTCTAGCCAAGTTCGGACAGCATACCGAGGAGGCTCCGGAAAGCCTTGACGAGCGTTCACCTCCGCAGCGTTGGTCTCCCCCTCCGTCGGTCACGCAGGAACCGATGGGTTTCAAGTCTTATTCCATGCCACGCCTCGAACCACCACGTTTTGACGGAGAGCATGCCCTGGATTGGATCGGTAAGATCCAAAGGTACTATAACCACCACTACACTCCGCTCGATGATCGCCTTTATCTCACAAAGTACTTGTTCGATCACCCGGCGTCAAAATGGATGGCATACTGGACGGTTAATAATACCGGAAAAAGTTGGGATGATTTTCTATTGGCAGTCAAGGAGCGATTTGACCCCGATCCATATGAAGGGCGACTAGCAACCCTGCGAAAAACCTCTTTAGATGTCATTGATGGTGCTGATCTCTCTATTGCCTTGAACCAACAATCAAAAGTAAGTGAGGAAGTAGACATTGAAGGGAAACTAGTTGCTCCTGGTAGGGAAGATGTTGTAGTTATTGGTAATGATACTTGCACATTTTCGGTGCGGGATGAGCTCCCTTGCGATGTCTTCCCACTCGGGAACTTGGATGAGACGATGGACGACGCTAACGCAATCCGAAGCTCGGATTTTTTGGTGGCTGTCGATCCTCATTTGGCTCCGGAATTGACGGAGGAGGCTTCACTAGTGGCGGATGTAAAGCAATTGAGGGTAAATTCATTGTGCGACGGTGTTCCTAATGCCATGGCTGCCCACCATGTGATTCCAAATATCGAGCAACTAAAGCTCGAGAGTTTGGGCTTAGATGTTGCTGAGGAGGACAAGGTAGCCTATTTTGGGGAAGTCAAGGTTCCTAGTTTAGAGGATCTATCCCTTCGTGCAAAATTTGGTATTGTTGGATTGTGGACTTCAGACTTCATACCAGCTTTGGCGGAGGCAATCAAAGAAGGTTGTGTGACATCTCAGCAATTCAATGCATCAGCTGGACAAGGAAATCAGAAATATTTGGATGGAGTGGAAAATTCAGGGACTGGACCACCACTCACTGGATTGATCAGAAGTCACTCATCCAACGAGCCCAAAGGGTGGCATGCCGATTTCGACAGAAGTAATAGACAATTGCAATTGTCTACACTTGTGATATTTGATGAGATAAATGAAATCCCACTTGGTCTTTGGACCAACAAATGGGGAATCTCGATGGAACTTATTCCCAATGATGATTGCTCAATATAAAATGGGAATTTTGATACCAATGGATGGCTAGGGAACGAGACCAAGTTATCAATATTTCTCCACATGCAAGCAGCCGCTGAGGATTTCTGCAATATTGCAATTCGGATGTTCCACCTTGAGGGCAAGGTGGTTTTCAACAGTGGGAGAGTTGATAGGGACCCCGATTTAGTGAATCTCGTCAAAAATCATCTCCAGTATCTTTTATTTGATTTGATTTATAGTATCTTTTATTTTAGTTGGTTATCCTTAATTATTGTAATCTTTTTATTTAATTATCTTGCTTGATTAGCAAGATACTTTTTAAGTTTAGAATTCTATAAATAATAGAATTCTATAGCATTTTCATTCATTGAGAAATATGAATTAACTTCTATTCTCATTCTTGGTTCCGAAACCCTAGCACTTCAACTAGGTTTATCCTCTTTTGTTCCGTTCAATCTTCGCGTGCTCTACAAACCTCTCGATAGGGAACCTAAATCCTATCAAGGAAGGTCCAGTGTTCTTCTCAGCCTAGAGCCACCGACGGCGAATCATAGTGCTTGAAGGTAGCTCTGCCATCTACCTCCTTTCCCCTCTCGTGTTCTCTCTGCCATAGTCTTGGATGTCCGATGTTGCCATTGTTGCCGCCGCTTTTCTGCTCACCTACATTTTATACACGAATACAAATAGAGAAAATAGAGAAGGAGCAAAACATAGTCGCCTCCTCTGGGGTTGGTCTGCCGGAAACCGCCGGCTGCGACTGCTGCTCTTCTACAACCATGCACTCCTCTCTTCCAGTTCACTTTGTTATTTGTCTTCTTCACATGAGACTGAGTAGATAACTTAAGGAAATTTGGAAAGAGAAATATAAGTACCGATGGTTCTGTTCTTCCACAAACTCAGTTTTATAGTAGTAGTACAAAACTTCTAGTAGAAGCCATTTCTTTTAAAATTAGTAGGAGTAGGATAGATGCCTGACTGCACTTGGTTTAAGATTTTGGTAAATGCACAATCTGCATCGTGATATGCACACAAATTGTACTGACATCTGATTTATAGAGATATAACCGAGTTTTTCACCTTTTTCATTCATTTTCCCGCCAAAATGACATATAATGGCATTTCTGTTAATATCCCAACAACTCTCCCTTTATATATTGATAGATTTAAATTATTATCCAAGATAAATGTAAAAAAGTCTATTAAATAAAAGATTGTACAAGGACCTAATGAAAGTTATGATAAAAGTATAAGGACCTACTAAAACGAAAAATTGTACGATGACCTGATAAAATATTGTCATAAGTATAAGGACCTATTAAAACGAAAAAATTGTACAAGGACCTAATAAACATTTTGACTAAAGTATAAGGACCTAAGAATGTATTTTGCCGAGAAATATCATTGTACACAGTATTAATTTTCACATTAAAACTAAACTAGGGTTATTTGCCTGTAAATACATGAACTTTCACAATTTCTTTATTTTTCCCCCAAATTTTATTTTTTGAATATAAATGCATGAACTTTAGAGTTTTCTAGTTTTTCCCCAAATTGAAAAATCAAAGCTAATGTGGCAAATTAAGGCTTATGTGGCAGTTGTAATTTTCATTTGAATAACTAAAAAAGATGATGACATGGAATTTTATTTTTAAATATTTTAGTTATTTGAATTATTTAATCAAAATTACAACTGCCACATAAGCCTTAATTTGCCACGTCAGCTTTGATTTTTTAATTTGGGAAAAAACTAGAAAACTCTAAAGTTCATGCATTTATATTCAAAAAATAAAGTTCGGGAGAAAAATCAAAAAATTGTGAAAGTTGATGTATTTAGAGGCAAATAACCCTTAAAACTATTTCATTAAGCATCGAAGTAAAAAAAGAAACTTTTGGATACAAAATTAAAACGAACCACACAGGTTTATAAGGAAAAAAATATTAAGGATGAAATTGTATAATTTTGTCGATTAATTGCGCTAACCTTTCTTATTTATTGTTAATAAAAAAAGTTAGTAGCAACGGCTCTTTTCCTTTACAAATGACCGTTAGCCACCTCTTACATGAATCCCCGCAATCGCAAAACCCTAATCACAAACTATATAAGATCCCAAATCAAAAAGGTTCCTCACCAACAACCATTCCAATCATCTCTTGTGCTCAAATCTCAATCGATCTCTCTCTCTGTTAATTGTTTTTCTAAGTCTAACTAATCCAATTTTTAAACTGATGTTGTATACCGATTCTTCTTCTTCTGCTGCAGGAATTCGATTATTTTTATATTTGTGTATCTATATCTGCTATTGTTATTGTGTTTTGTGCTAACATATGGAAACAGGAAACATGAACACATCTTCCACACCGAACAAGGGTAAATCGCAACTCCCCCTGCAAGAGAAGCTCCTGCAGAGAAGAAATTCCAAGGAGAATGTATGTTGATTTACTCTTTCCGAAAATGTTTTTTTGTATCCGCTAGATTTGTTTGAATTTGTTGATTGAATGATTCCTGATAAGAGACTGTTTTGATGCAGTTGGATCGCTTCATACCGAATAGGTCGGCGATGGATTTCGACTATGCTAATTACATGCTTACAGGTAAGGAAAATCCAAATCCATCTACCAGCGCCTCTCCATCCAGGGAAGCATACAGGAAGCAGCTTGCAGAAACCTTCAACATGAACAGAACTCGGATTTTGGCTTTCAAGAACAAACCACCAAACCCAGTTGAGGCGATCCCCAGTGATTTCTCATCTCACCAACTCAAATCTGCCAAACCACGCCGTCACATTCCTCAGGTGAATACTAATGAAGAGCAGATTGATTGTTCATGTAGTTTTGGTTGCAATATAACTTACTGAATTGGATATCTTTGTGTGCAGACTTCTGAGAAGACACTAGATGCCCCTGACATTATAGATGATTATTACTTGAATCTATTGGACTGGGGCAGCAGCAATGTTCTTTCCATCGCTCTTGGACACACTGTGTATTTGTGGGATGCTTCTGATGGAGCTACCTCCGAACTCGTTACTATCGATGATGAGTGTGGCCCTGTCACCACTGTCAAATGGGCTCCTGATGGAAGGCATATTGCTGTCGGTCTCAACAACTCTGAAGTTCAGTTATGGGATTCCACCTCTAATAGACTGGTGAGTTGCCTTTATACTCATTCTGTTTTGTGTCATCTTTCAAGAAGTCGAATACTCATTCTGTTTTATTATGGTGCTGCAGCTGCGAACGTTGAAAGGAGGGCACAGAGCTCGAGTTGGTGCCATGGACTGGAACAATCACATCCTGACAACCGGAGGTATGGATGGTCAGATTTTCAACAATGATGTGAGAGTGAGGTCGCACATTGTTGAAACTTATACTGGACATGACCAAGAAGTCTGTGGGCTTAAGTGGTCAGCATCTGGCCAGCAGTTGGCTAGTGGTGGAAACGACAACGTCCTCCAAATCTGGGACAGATCCATGGCAGCATCTAATGCTCCTACTCAGTGGCTTCACAGGCTCGAGGAGCATACCGCTGCTGTTAAAGCACTCGCATGGTGTCCCTTTCAGAGTAACCTACTGGCATCCGGTGGAGGCGCTGGAGATAGGTGCATCAAGTTCTGGAACACACACACTGGCGCGTGTGTGAACTCAGTGGACACCGGCTCACAAGTCTGTGCTCTTTTGTGGAACAAAAACGAGCGCGAACTGCTCAGTTCTCATGGTTTTACACACAATCAGCTTACTCTGTGGAAGTATCCATCAATGGTGAAGATGGCTGAACTCACTGGGCACACCTCTCGAGTTCTTTATATGGCGCAGAGCCCAGATGGGTGCACAGTTGCATCTGCAGCAGGAGACGAGACTCTTCGATTTTGGAATGTTTTTGGGACACCTGAAGTTGCTTCTAAGCCTGCACAGAAGACAAACTCAGTGCCATTCGCTCACTTGAACCGCATCAGATGATCGGTGGCAATGGAGAAATATGGTTGATACAGAACTTATGTACATATATTATATATATACGTATGTGGTAAATAGTTGTAATTTATACATGTGTTTCTTCTTGCCGGCTTAGTCACCCATCGTGACAATCCAAAACTTCTGAAAATATCAATAATATATGGTAACTGCATCTTTTTAATTTGAAAAAAATTGTTACGGGGATCAGTTTTTTTGGGTACCTACCATATATTTTCACATTCTCAAATCACACTGTGTAGACATGAAAGCAAGATCATAACATTTTCTAACAAATTGGCATAGTGATAGACAATGACTACATAAATTGGCGCCTAGTGTGAGTGTCCTTCCTTGTGCAAGAATGAAGGATCTTGAGGAGGTTGCACGAATGAAGGATCTTGAGTATCCTTTGTGATTGATTCCTTGTGCACGAACTGAAACTGAGGTTGAGCACCATTGATTGCAGGGTGAACTATGTAAATTGGCGCCTCATGTAAGTGTCCTCGTGCACGAATAAAGGATCTTGAGGAGGAAACTGAGGTTGTGCCATTGCAATGTGACTTTGGGGAGGGACAGGTGCACCACCCCATGCATTGTTGCTGTTATTTGCTGAATTCAAGGTAAGATAATATATTATCCCCAGAATGACACTGGCAAGGGACAGCACAGCAGCTCCAGCGAAAACACCGGGTTTCACAACATAACAGTAGTAGTTGGTGTAGTACAAGTTCTCTTCACCATGCTCATCATTCAAAGCTGCACCAGTAAGCAACAGCAGAAATGCTATGACGAATGTAAACCTGCACATGCAATTATAAAATTGATTATAAACGAACAAACAAAACTTATTATAAGCTCAAGATTGGATTCTAACTTTATTCCTCAGAAGTTCATCAATCCAATCCTGGTTGATGTATATATATTGTTCCTGATGCCCATTGGTGTTATTTGTTCATTTCCAAAAACTATGGCAGTGAAGAAACTTGTAAATGGTTTAGTTACCAGGAAACAATAAAGCAGACCAGAGCTGCAGTCCAATTTGAATTTGACTGATGTGGGCCTTTTCTACAACAAACGCATCGAGTTGCAACATTTATGATAATTTGAGCAATCATGAGAGTGGCTGCCGCCGTTAATCCAAGGCCTAGGGCGGGACTTCTGGGATATATACATTCTTCAGGAGAGGGACTCTGGACCTGATCAACCTACAAAAACAAACAAATGACCAATTAACTGCAACTGATAATAACTACCAGAACTAAAATTTTCAATTGATCGCTACAGTACTCATTTCTTTATACCAAAGTCAGTCCACCTAAATCACAATATAAACCAAACCACTTGACTTGTTTAAATGCGCATTTCATCTGTAATGAGCTAAATCGTCAAGCAAGGTACTGCAACAGTCAAGAACTTTTCTGGTTGACGGATATATATTTAGGCCATAGGAAACAAGCAATTCAGCTTTAGAGAGAACGTGCTACTTTCTAGCAAAGAGCAAGATGATACACTGACGATGGATAAAATCGGAGAAAATGGGACTGACTGCAGGTTCATCATATGGTTGGAAATTTGTCAACCAGTATCATTTGCTTGACATTGCTGCTACTATGAAATCACAAGTCCAAGTAAACTCATGGATATTACAATCAACAAACTCAGTTTGTGCATTTTCACTTAACATCACCATCTAATCACTTTTAACCTTCCTTCCCTTTTAGTGAGGCAATCAAGCAATTAACTTAGATATGGAACATAGAGCAAATATGAAACTGCTAGACTAGATTCAGCCTACACAAACAGCATCTAATATCATCCAACCAAAAATCACAACAACAATCTTAATTAGTCATAATTTTATCTTCAAACATCCGTTGATGCTGACTGCTTAATTGCTAAACTAAAACTAAGCTAGAGCCTAGAAGTTGGAAGCTCTAGTTTATTAGTAGTATAAAACATTAATGATCAAACCAAATCTGCCGATGATAGATTTCAATCACGGAAGAATAACTGTCATTTTGTTTAGTCAATATGCAATTAATTAATTCATCCATCCTCACCAAAAAGGGGAGAAAATGAGAAGCAAAACTTTGTGGTCTGAATCTGATCCAATAAATAAATCATACTACTAACTTCTTACTCTGTAAATCTTCATGATTCCGAAGTAATTGCTACTATATCAAATCCACACACCTTAATCCGCTTAGCTTCCGCAGCAAAGCCTGTCGCGGCAGAAAGCAGCCCGAGAAATCCAACGACAGAGCATACTAGAATCACATTTCTTCTCTCCTCCATTTTTTTTATTTTCTCCCTCGAGATTTTCTTCTCTCTAATCAACGAAATGCCGACGACATTGAACTGGCGAAATCTCCGGTTTGTGCTATGTGTGGAACTGAAGCAACTATTATTGCTGCTGCTGTAGCATGTATTATTAGTTTTATATTATCTGATTTTTTTCAGTCTAACTTTCCCTTTGCAGTGGCTACGGGATTTTACTTATTTTTTTCATACATAAATATAATTGAATTAGGGACCTATCCTATTTATTTGAAATAATATTCTATTTGTTTTCGTCTCACGGAAGATGTCATATTTATGTTATGATGATTTAAAAAAAATTTATTTTATGTTAAATGATGAAGAGAGAAAATAATACTCCCTCCATTCCATAATAATAGGGGCGTTTTTCCATTTCCGCATGTTCCATAGTAATAGAGTCATTTTCCTTTTTAAGTAAAAGTCAACACATTTTTCCACACCTACTTTACTCTCTCTTACTTTTTTCTCTCTCCATCTCTCTACCTTTTTCATTTTCCACTTTATTATCTCTTTACTTAACTCACCTAACACAATTTTTCTTAATCTCCGTGCCGAAAAGTTTTGCCTCCTTGTAGCAAAAGGTGATGCGGTCACCCTGGCCGCTCCCACACCCCGGCCCGACGGGGTTTGTGAGTGGGGGTTCAATCAGGGTACACAGCGGCCCGTTAGAGAGGAGGCCTTCAACCCACTGTCCTGACAGGAGCCCATCTCCCAAGGCCTCACACTTGTGCCTGAGAGATGGAAGCTCCCACACGCCAGTAGTGGGATTCGAATCCAGCTCCTTGTAGTAATATCTGCTCCCCCGGAACCAACTGCGCTAAACCCTTGCAGGCTAATCCTAAAGTTTTGCCTCTATTACTATGGAACGGGGGAGTACTAATTTTTATATTAATGTAATAGAGATAGTTTTCAAAAATAAAAATATGATATTTTCATTATAACAAACTGAAAAGGGAAAGTAAGACTTTTAATCTATAGTAGTAGTAAAACTGTATTATAACTCCAAAGCTTATTTTTAGAGATTGTCTTTCTAAATTATAATGTCGCACTTATATCAAATGGAGAGTAGTATCTGATCTTATATAATCTGTCACTTACTCGTGGGTTGTCGGTGCATGACTTGATTACCTCCAATTTTGCATGTCAGAGACAAGAAATAAATAATTGCTTCTTTTTGTCTTCCCTCAATGCGTCTTAATTTTATCAAACTATTTCGAATTTCGATAATCAAAAGGCTTTATAAAAAAATTTGGTGAACATGGAAGACCACAGATTATAATCTCAATCTAACACAGTCCAAAAAAAACGCTCTTTAGTAGTACTATCAAAACAACCAATAAAATGAGGACATATGCTCTTTCACAAGTACACAAAAACACGTACTCATTCACGGAAATAAAAGTACAATGAACCGAAGTTTGCATTATTGGTTCTAAACTTGCTATCTTAGAGCATCCCCAGTGGGGAAGGATTTCCCATAGCCTTCTCGACAGATTTTCCATAAACACCTCTTGTCACGTCATTAGGACTTCCAATAGCCTTCCCTGCACAGTGGCGGACATCCCATAGTCTTCCCGCACTAACTTCCCGCAATAAAAAAATTCACAAATTCACCAAATTAAACAATTTACGGAATTAATAAACAATATACGGTATTAAAATTTCGGCATGAATACGGAATTAAACAAAATGCAAAATAATTTCATTAGATAAAAAAAAAAAACAACTTCATCAAATTACACTCACGAACATCCCTAACGATGACCCCGACGCAACCATAGCTCTCCAATTAAATCGTTCTGGAGTCGAATATGGGCTTGTCGTTGGCGCATGTCGCCAAACGCACGCACCCGCTCGGCCCTTTCATGGGGTACCCCCATACGTCCACTGGGGGTGGCCACACCGTGGCTTGGACTGACACCATTATCATCATAACTGGCCCAATCAGTCAGTGTTGTAGCTTCATCTTTGACAATTATGTTGTGCAGGATAATTCATGCGTACATGACATCAGCGATGCATTCCATATGCCACAACCGCGATGGACCCCTCACTATCGCCCATCGACTCTGGAGCACACCAAATGTCCGCTCCACATCCTTGCGCGCTGACTCCTGACGACCCGCAAAGTATTTCTTCTTATCTTCAAATGCGCATTTGATCGTCTTCACGAAGACGGGTCACATAGGATAAATCTCATCCGCCAAATAGTAGCCCATGTTGTGCTGGTTGCCGTTGGCGACGAAACTGACAGCCGGACCAACACCAAGTTCTTGGTCGTTAAAAAGGGGGACGACTGTAGGACATTGACGTCGTTGTTCGAACCGGCTTCTCCAAAGTATGCATGCCAAATCCACAGCCGGTAGTCAGCTACCGCCTCAAGGACAATCGTGGGATGCTTGCTCTTGAAACCGGTTGTGTACAACCATTTCCAGGCGGAGGGGCAGTTCTTCCATTCCCAATGCATACAGTCTATGCTGCCCAACATTCCCAGAAACCCGTGCTGAGTCCCGTGCATATTCATCAGATCCTGGCAGTCTTGGGGGGTAGGCTTCCGAAGATAGGTATCCTCAAATATCTCTCTAATGCCTTGACAAAAAAACTCCAGACATTCGCGGACAATCGACTCGCCGATGTGGAGGTAGTCGTCGAACATGTCGGTCGTACCTCTGTGTGCCAACTGCCTGATTGCTGCCGTGCACTTCTAAATGGGCGTGTGGCCGGGTTTACCGACTGCATCCTCTCTGATCCTGAAATATTTGTACTGACGCTCTAAAGTTCCAACAATACGAAGAAACAGTGGACGCATCATCCTAAAACGTCGGCGGAATGAGTTGTCCCCAAACCGCGGCTCTAGAGCAAAGTAATCGACATACAACCGATGGTGTGCAGCGATGCGGTCCCGAGGTATTTGAGTTCGATGATGGATGGGTCGAGGTACCGCCGGCTGTTGCTGCTGCTGCATGGCCGCTTGTAACGCCCGATTTATCTCCCTAGACGTAACGGCACGCAGCTCATCCCTAACGATCTGGCGCCAATCTGGAGCACCGCTACCACCCGTACCACTACCATTACCACTTCCACTTGCCATTGATAAGAAACGTAGAGAGAGAGAGAGAGAAACTTGTTAACACAAGTGGTGCGAATGAAATGAAGTTTAACGAGCCGCATATATAGAGTTTGAAAAAAAATATATTATCGGACATCCGCCGCCGACGTCCGTCCGCATGCCACAGCGGCGAACGTCCCGTAGGCTTCGCGACGGACGTCACGGAACTCCCGTGTCCGCACGGGATGTCCGTCCGCCTCGCTTCCTTCCCCAATGGCGGACGTTGGCCGCGGACGTCGGGCACGCCGGTCCGACGCCCAGCTGACGTCCTCCGTTGATGATGCTCTTACTATCTTCTAATCTGGACCAGCTACTTGTACTTTATTATGGTAGGAAGGAAAATTTTGGACACCACCCTTTAAGCCACAAATCTAGAAGGATCCATCTTCTGAAAGATAACTTTATTTTTGAGCAATCAGAAGTATCATACTATATATCACGTAGAAAATGGAGGTCCATAACTTTATATCAAAGTTGAAGAAAGGTGTGCCATCCAGCGATGAAATCTTTGGCCAAGCAGAAGAATAAATTCCATCAGTAGCAACCGAAATACCAAAGACAACTTGAACACCTGCATTCCAAAAATAATATGATCAACAGTCTCCGACTCTCTAATTCCTCTTTGACATGTATGCTTTAACTTCTTGCTTTAAAAGTGAACTATGTAGGCAAATTAAATCATGATCTTATAGTTATTTATTTATTGGGAACAAATTTTGATTTTGGTTCAGTTTTTTATTTGCAAGTTTGATATATATCAAAATTTTCAATTACGACATGTTGTAAAAAAATAGTCCCAAAACCTTAATAAAAATTTAAACACATCAAGTATGTGCCGATATTTATGTCATCCATAGCGCTCATTTATAATGCACGCCCCTTAATTGATCATTAACCTTCACTATTTATAGGTCCCACACCATTCTTCACCCCATTCTTTAGTTAAGAAAAAAAATACTATCAACTACCCAACATTCATTTCCTTAATTATTCATCAGTCCTTTTTATTCATTTCTTTCCTAGTATTTCATTTTAGTCTGTTATATATTATAATGAATTAATCCGTGGTTTTATTGAAATATGAAAATCATTAAACTTTAAAAGTACATAAGGAGTAGTATATATGGAGTTCATTATTAAAATATTTAAATTGCACATAATTTGTAGTAATTGAATCGTAAATATACCATAATTTAAAAACCGAATCAATGAATTCAATTCAAATTATTTTTAATTAAAATGTAAAAAATGAAAACAAAACAAAAGAAACCGAGGAAACGAAAATGGGACAAGGGTTCGAACTGTCATTTGGGTTGTAGAAAACCCATTTCGCACAAGGCTAGACTTAGGGGTGAATAAAATTAAATATTCGATCTAACCAAATTGAAAATTAAAATTTTCAAGTATATGAAAATAAACAATTTTATTTTTTTAGTTCGGTTTGAGTTTTTGACAAATTTCACTTTTTAGTTCAGTTTAGTTCAGTTCGAGTATATAAAAATAAAACAATTAATTTATTGGCAATATATAAAATTTTTAAAAGCCTAATAATATGCATTGTTCCATTTACATAACCCTTTACTCACTTTTACAAATGTAGCCTGCGTTCCCGGCTTCTGTCGCTCCGTCCTTGAATTAGAACCATGTTTCTCGTAGTTGGAAAGCCACCATCGTTCTTGAACCGTAATTCACCCGGCTAAACCGAAAGCATGTTTACATATTAATCACAAAGAGCATAACAATCATATATCGATCGTCTTATGAAGAGCACAATGCTCATATAATTAAATCTAGGCTTGAACTTATTATACTATAGCTTAATTATGTATCTCTATATATTTATGAACAATTAACTGTATCAAGTACATATATTTATGAACAATCATACATAAGTCTAATGTCTCATGACTTATGAAAAAAGATTATGTTTGTGTTGAATGTATGTCAAAGAGCTTACTACGTATGTTCCTATATTTATTATGAAGGAGCCAATATCTTGATGTTGCTCGATCATTGAATGGCTTTTGATGGTACATTAATGTCTGTTTGCTTATAAAAAGATTTTATTACTCACGTCCCTTAATTCGCTCAAGAAGGAGCTATCAGAAAAACGTTTTCCCTTTTAATTAAGTTGTGCTTTGTTATCCATTTTTTTTATTTGTTCTAAATATGATAACTGAAATAATTAGTCCATAATTTGTACTCCTAATAGATTTCTCTTCCTTTTTTTTTTAAGTAAAATTGGAAAAATTAATCTCATTATTATCAATCACTTTTATTGTTTTTGTGTGACCCACGGATTGGACACGGTTGTTGACTACAAATATTTCACCTATTTTTTATGAGGAAATTATTGTGTTCAAATATTAGTATGTTGAAAGTAAGGATAGAATTTTTTTATCCATGTTTTGACCTTTAGTACTATATGGGAAACGGAAGTAACGGAATCAAGTCTGATTAATTTGCCGTCGATGACATTATAGCGGTTATATACTCAACACTATATGGTTAAACACCTTTAATTAGTCTGATATTATTATAAAATAAATATAAAATTAAGTGCCGAAAAAAAATGTTACACATTGTTTAGGACGGGGCAGTAATTATCTGATTGACTGATCCAAGAATATTTCTGCTAATTTTAAAAGGTACTAAAAGGAAAATAAATAATTGAGAGTGTATAGCAAAATGTACAGAAATTATCAAACTCGCTCGAGTTTAGTATGAAAACAACTTTTCTTTTGGAAAATTTTATTTGTTCTAAACATATCTTAGGAAATAAACAAGTTATATTTTCTGTGTACTCCTACTAAATAACTTTTTTTTACTTAAATACTTCTTAACATTTGGCATAAGCAATTAAGGATTCGATTTTAACACGATGAGCCGTGACCGTGATTAATAGTACGTAGAGAAGTTTGATCCAATTGTTTAATGTTAAATATAATTTTGAATGGAGAATCCATCGCATGTCATGGTCCATACCTTAGTGCTGAGATTTGTCTCAAAGTCAAAAACTCTAATTTAACAATTCACAACAAATGTTCTATTCATACATAATCTATTTGTCAATATTGGGAGCTTGACAGTTTATATAGTTCAAATACTGCAATATTCTGGCCTGTTTACTAAATTAATAACATTATGAGATTATTTGTCAAATCTTTGAACCGACAATATCATTTATATGTACTCCATTTAAATAGGTATTGATGTACTAAACAATACAATCATTGAAATCCATACGTATTGGGTATACTAAACAATAGAATTATTGATGCACTATTTAATCGGCTAATAATTACTACATAAAAAAAATTATGCAAAATAAAATACAGTGTATTTTTCTCATTTAACTTACCAAACACTCAATACAACTATTTCTCATATCCCCAATTTGCATTAGTATATTATCATTTCTTTCACAAACCAAAACTTTATTTATAGTTGTGCGATTAATATTCTCAGAGAATATGATTTGCTAAGTTACAACAAAGAATACTATACTCTACTTTAGTTACATATATTCAAATGCATAAGCCTGAGTTCAGACCTCAAAGCCCAGAGTAGTTTTACTGACCATTCCACTCTCTAAATTATTTATATAAAATTAATTGTCACGTTATATTCCATCAAATTTGTAGTATAATTAATTAGAGTGTGTAGGCAATTGGAGGGGCATAAATGTAATTTAGTCATCAATTGCAAACCGTTAGAGTAGTTACTAGAACAGTCCCAGCGGATAACGCCGTTGTAGGATCCACGTATTGTACTCTCTTTATTTGGATAATTCCCACTTGTCCGATGATTGTACCATGACACACTAATCCAATATCTGAAATTATATGAACAACAATAATAAAGCGTGTAGAATTGTTACTATTTTATTAGGAAAATTGGATCTGATCTCGGCATCTCCTATTCTCGATGTTCGAAGAAATAACCAAATATACAATTTAAAAGAACTACTTAAATTTGATGCAAATGAGAATAATTAATTTCCACGATCCAAACAGCGCCTTTCCTGATTCCGTTAAATGTCGGTCCATAAATTTGACGGAAGTGGATGCGGGTTAGGTGCCAAGGCGGGAATCAAAACGCAATATTCTGTTTGGATTACAAACACACGTACCTCGCATGCTATAAAAGGGGCGACTCTCCCTTCACATTTTCAGCACTCAATATTACTCCTTCATTCTTCAAAGTGTCTTCTCTCTCTAAAAGAAAGCTTTACTATTTGTATGGCAGCTAACTATTTGCAGGTTTCCAGACTGGCGAGCTTCGGAAAGCGATTGGTTGGCGGCCAGATCCGTTCTCTCATTCCTTCACTCTCCATTAGGTGTGTTGTGCGTTTTTTTTTTTTTGAATTGTGTGTGTTCTGATGCATCACTGCGTGGCTATGGCGGATTGCTCTGTTTCTGTGCACGTGTTTGGAGAAATTCCGTCTATGATTTCTAAATTTTGTGAATTTGTTTCCTCTTTCTGATCGGAGTTGTGCTAGTGTTTCTTCGCTGAAAAATTCATATTCCGAATTTCTAATTACGTACACAATTCATCCCTAAATCTGCTACAGTAATTGGAATGGTTTTTCTGATTTTATTGGGGATTGATACATTGCAGCATAATTTAGGATCTACTATTGTGTATCTCTAGTTTGTGCAGATAAAGATTTAAGTAAGCTAAATGCGGAATTTTTGTTAAGTTTAGTATATTGATATGTATTTTAATGGAGAAATTTCAAAGTAATATTATGCAGATTTAAACTAAAATAGAGCTGCATCATGAGGTAAAGCTCATGCATAACATAATCTTCTTGTTATGCTTGTTGTTGAATGCGAAATTTGCCACTCAATGAATCTACAGGCTTAAAATATTGATATTGTCGACCGGTAAAATATCACTGTAATCTTATGAAACTAGTTCCTTCCTATTTGGTAGGTTAGTTAGGATCGATAAGGGCATCACATGAGCAGTAAATTACACTTAAAGATCTCTAGCATAGGTTATTGGGGCCAACTTTGTGGCCTAACTCGGTTTTCTTGTTTTCTACTCATCTTCCTGATACGTAGAAAGCCGCTTGATGCATGATAAATTGACTATGACTTAAGTTAGCCTAGTCAGATCAGATGCACCTTTTCTTCAGATATAGAGTTTTTTTGCAGCACCTACATTCAGAAATGAATCCATCTCTTTCCTTTTTAAAACAGATGTGAAATTAAGGTATATATGTGATTAAGTTGTAGTCATCTTCAGTTTTCACCTTATAAACCTGATTGCTTGTGTTTTGATTGTCTTAGCTAGCTAGGGTGTTTGGCTGGAGTTGATAAAGTTAGAAATTCAGCTGAATAATAATGTTATCATTTATTGTTAAATATTGCTCCTGTACATAGTTTGTATCGACTACCTATTTATATGTATTAATTGCTTCTAATTTGCTGATCTGGTATCCCATGTTAGGCGTACTCATTTTGACTTTGATCATAAGCTAAAGTCTAAATTTGACGGCCATGTAATTTAATATTGGGTTCTTGTTTAATTATCTCCCAGACCTCATTACAGGATTATTATTTAATTATCATTATTGACTTTGGTCTGAGTTAGGCAGCAAACTGCAAAATGATCAACCGGCATAGTTAAAAATCTATTTTTGTTGAAGGTGTAAATATGATTAATGTAATGTATATGCAGGAGGAGTGTCCACGTGTCGGTGTACGAGAAGAACCCTGAGGAGCACATCCGGGCGACTTTGGTCCCGGATGATGTAATACCACCCCAGCCTGAGCATTACTGGTCTCCTCACCCTCAGACTGGAGTGTTCGGCCCTGCAAAGGATCACAAGCCAGCTCTTGGGGTCGAACGCGGGTTGCATTCAAGATCGGTTGCAGGCTCGGTGTTGGAGCAGAAAGCTTTCTTCCGCCCTCTAGAGGACCTTGAGAAGCCAATCCATCATTGAGACCAAAAAGCAGCAACTTCTTCACTCCCCTATAGTAGGTTAATCAAGATTTATATAAAGTGAATTTAAATAACTGATTTGTTGTTGGTCAATATATATACATATATACATGTATACTTGTGTGGCTGGGGGAGAAGTTGCTTGTAATAAAATGATGTTACTATGTTCTGTTATGGAAATAGTGGATGTTGTTGTAGCTACATCCCTTTATTATTGTTATGAAAGAAGTTTATTATTTGTATTTTAGGAAATGCTGTAGTCAAATATTGGTAAAGCAATAACCTAGACTCTCTAAATGTGAGGATGGAATTCAATAGTAACTTAAAGAGGATAGTCCATCACACTCTCCTTGAATTGCTAGAGATGTAACGGTCTCTATGCAAAATGATGTGCCCTTTTGTTTCAGTTACATGACCTAAATGTGTCACGTATCTGATTATTGGTATTTATCAGACCATAAATAAACAGAAACATGATTATACAATTAAACACGAGTAATTGTTGTTGAAACCTCGCTTAGAGTTAGGAGGTTGTTGCTGACCACTGACCAATATATGTCACTCTAAATTAGGCAGAGTTTCTTTTCTATTAGGCAAAAGTTAAGCCTCACTTTGCTTATATAGCATAATGATCATGTGTATAAAGTAATCGGGTAAATGTTAAAACAAGTCCATTTATAGTGCTCCCTCCCCGTAGAGACATTTCTTTTCAACCCGGAATTTAAGAAAAAATATTTTGAATGAGTTAAGTAAAAAAATAGAAAATAAAATAGAAAGAAAAAATGTAAAATAATAAAGAGAATAAAATAAGAGAAAAAAAAATTATTGCTAAAAAAAATGAATGACTCAGCTGAAGTGAAATAATTAAAAAAACATACTAGGGAGTAGTATTTTTTATAAATGCTTTTAACTATTAGCATTTGGGTTATCTATATTTAAAAAATGGAGGCCCAAAATAAATTATGAATATATTGGGCCTTCTCAGATGGACCACAAGTATTGGGCCCAATTTTATAATGATATTACAAAACCACACACAATGTGCTTTTGATCTTAAAATAGGAATGAATCTCAGCTATTTGTTCAAAAAAAAAAAAGTAAAAAAGTATTACAGTCGAAGTATTTATCTTAGTCATTAATCATGAAAGTAGAAATAAATCCTAGTTATTTATTCAAAAGTGCCATTTATTTCACATCTATAAATATAAGAAAACACAACACTCCAACCATCTCAACTTTATTTCCATTTCTATCGTCATCTTTATCTTTTCCTCTCAAAATGTCAACTTGTAGAGAAAGTTATACAATACATAGAATAAAAACATCATTTTTTGTCAATTTTATATGCAAATTTCACAAGATTCATTCATAAGGATTAAGGACATCTCAATCAATAGAAGAATCTTAAAAGGGTGGGCAAGATGAATTCAATGAAGCTAAAGGTTTAACTTATTCTTCTAAATTCAAAATCTCAAGCTCATGCTACTTTGCATGACAATCAAGTTACGTTTTAATTTCATAGTTATGATGTGGTGGGAGTATGTCGCTAGTGACTAGTTTTCATCAAAGTTTATCAACATGAAAAACTACCTAAAAGAAAAATATTACTACATGAAATCTCAAATTGTTGCTCTAGAAAAAAAATTGTGCAAATAAGTACGGGCAAAAGACAAACAAACATATGATGATGAACTCAAATCAGCGAGAGAAGAAAATAAAATAATGAGTACGAACTTATACTCCATAGACAATCCTCGTAGTCATACTTATTTTAAAGCTGAAAGAAGACGTTTTTAAGAAAAGACTTCAACAATAAAAATAACCAAATGACTATGCAACTAGATCATATTGTCCATTCTCCGATAATATATGGGGATCTGATTCTGATTTAAGGATTATTAGATTAGATTTTTCATTTTTTTATTATAATCTGTTCTTCATCTTTTATTTATTTTTATGCATTTAAAATATGATTTCCGTTTGTAAGACCACTTATGTATTATGTTTTTATTGTTAAATATAATTTTACAAGAAAAGATAATTAGAGTATCTTATTTCAAAAGTTAGTATAAATTAATTTGATTAAGTATAAATAAATAAATAATGATATATTAAAATTGGATAAAAATATATCCTAAATCTCAGATTCTCATTTTCCAATTAACTATAGGTATATTGAATAAAAATTTTAGCCCACCAATTAATTTACTAATGAGCCCAATGAAATAGTGCATGTTAACCTAGATTTCATTTCGTAGCCGCCATTCTCACTTCTCATCTTCTTCCCCAAATTCTCCCCAACCTCTCCTCGTCGCCAAATTGAATCAGGTACATTTCTCCGTTGCTCTATTCGAATATTCAAAACAAGTAGGGATTGGATGAAAATTGCATTTACATCCAATTTTCATAAACTGAAAAAGCATGTTTGATTTTGATACACCATAAATCGGTGGTTACTGTGCCAAAACGCTATCATGACTATGAACTATGAACTATGAACTATGGTGCTCAATTTTGCACCATATCTCTAATGTTATCGTTAAATCCTGCAACCATTATACTACCACAGGACCTACCCTAGCTGCGTTTTGCTTTGCTCAGCTGAAACCCCTTTTCATGCTTATCTTTTGTTGCCTTAATTTTTTAGCATGTGTATGCAAATTGGTTATTTCATTGAAATCAGTAGCCTAATTGATAATGAATTTGTTATGTTGGGTGTCGCCGTTTTTACCCCATTTTTCTGCCTAGTTTTCAGTTAATTTGCTAGATGGTGTTTTGGCCTTAATGGCGAGTGTTTTCTTCTTGTTTGCTTTAGGTAAATCATGAAGCATAACAATGTTATCCCAAATGGGCATTTCAAGAAGCATTGGCAAAACTATGTGAAAACATGGTTTAACCAGCCTGCCCGAAAGGCCAGAAGAAGGACTGGTAATCATTTCGTTGTATTTCATTCTTTATTTGACTGGTTTTTGGAATCCAAATTTGTGAGTTCCACCATTTCTGCTCCAAGTTATCCGCAACTGATTAACTGTTATTTTCAGCACGACAAGTGAAAGCTGTTAAGATTTTTCCCAGGCCAACTGCTGGACCCCTGCGCCCTGTCGTCCGCGGTCAAACACTCAAGTACAACATGAAAGTCAGAGCTGGCAGGGGGTTTTCTCTTGAAGAGCTTAAGGTGAGTGAACTCCTCTCTGTTTGATTGAACTGAGACCATCTGATTTACTCTGTTGCTAATAAGATTTATGTATGCTGTTATTAACTCAGGTAGTATGCTAAACTAACACTGTTTTCCATTTAATTTTAATTTAGTAATCCATTGTAATGCATATGATTGTAGCGTCCCAACATGATTCCCTGTTTTAGCCTCAGTAATAGGTTTGCCTCTTTTTTTTTTCGTTTTCTAAATTTGCTTTTACTTATATTGTAACAACCAGGCTGCAGGCGTCCCTAAGAAACTTGCCCCAACTATTGGCATCTCTGTTGATCACCGCAGAAGAAATAGCTCTTTGGAGGGATTCCAGACTAATGTCCAGAGACTGAAGACATTCAAGGCTAAGCTCGTTGTCTTCCCAAGACGTGTTCGCAAATTCAAGGTAAAACGAGCCTTGAATGGATGAAGCTTCTTTTTTTTCTTTCTAGTCATTGCAGACCATCTTAAGCACACACTCCTGTCTCGCTTTTTTTTAGGCAGGTGATTCTACTCCAGAGGAGCTGGCTACAGCCACACAAGTTGCTGGGTCTTACATGCCTATTATCAGCGAGAAGCCGACTATGGATCTTGTTAAGGTGACAGAAGAGATGAAATCGTTCAAGGCATACGACAAGCTGCGTCTGGAGAGGACGAATGCTCGCCATGTCGGTGTTAGGGCCAAGAGAGCGGCTGAGGCGGAGAAGGAAGAGAAGAAGTAAAACAATTAAATTGTTGGATTTGCATTGTTTCTTATATTTATATTTTTGTGTTTTGCCTGAATTTTGACACTAGTAATCTATACTGAAAAGAGTTTTGACAAGAACGAGCCATGTTCTCGGACTATTTTAGAATTTGTAGTTAATATTGTTATTTAAGAGTATGAATTCAAGAACTTCACTCCTTAATCGTTGATTGATTGAATTATTTCAACTCTAAATTAATTAAATGTATTCGAATATCGGTTGATTTTCTGTTTTACTTGCGTATCCAATACGCGTTGTAGTTGGGGATTATTGGTTATTCGAAGAAATGGGTATATAAAATAAATTTTCTATGAAGATGCGAGATTATCTCATGATTCTCATCCTCTTATATCTATATTAATATTGATCTGAATAATTTATTTCAGTGTTAATAAAAGAGAATAATAGATTGACAGTTATATTCTGTTATCGTTACCTAGACTTGATAGATATTTGAGCTGACTCCTCTTCTCTCTTGGATTTGATTGCATATATATATAAATAAGACTCAGTTATTGTATACAAACGGACAAATTGATCACCTTCGACTAATCTTCCTGGCGAAAAAAGTTAAAATTATCAACTCTCATATCCTTACATCCGTACAACAAATATAGATTCGAAATCAACAACAGTCCTAACTTGGGAACTTTCCCAACCGCCCTACACATGAACTCCATTAGTTAACTCTAAGTTAGAGTTGTCGCAGAGATTTTTTTTCATAGTAAAAAGGATGGCTGGTAATTTGGGGTCACTGAGACGGAGCTTTTCAGAGAGAGGGAGAGAGCGGCTGCTGTCGAGAAAGTACTATTCGGAGGTTGAATCGGACGTGAAACATGAGGGCTGGCTTTTCGAGAGCTTGTGGAAGAGCCTCAAAGATATTGCGGTTAGCGCGTATGCTATGGGAAGATCTGACCCGAGAAAAGCGATGTTCGCTGCCAAAACGGGCTGCGCTCTCTGTCTGGTTTCTCTCCTCATCTTCTTCAACGAGCCCTCCAATTATATCACCGAGCATTCCATCTGGGCCATCCTCACCGTCGTCGTTGTCTTTGAGTTCAGCATAGGTAATAATCACATGATTTCTTGTGTGATGTAAATTGTAATGTCAAATCAAACGTGATTTTGTAGGGGCGACGTTGAACAAAGGGTTTAATCGAGCGTTGGGGACTTTCTCTGCTGGTGCACTGTCTTTAGGGATTGCAGAATTGGCCAAGCTTGCTGGTTTAATTTCAGAAGCTGTGATTGTCATCAGTATTTTTGTTGCAGGTCACTTTCTTATTTCGTATTTTAGTTTTAATTGAAGAATGGTTTTATGATTGGTGATTTATGGTTTGTGTGGGCCTCAGGTTTCTTGTGTAGTTATTTGAAGCAGCATCCGGCTGTGAAGCAGTACGAATATGGATTTCGGGTGTTCATGCTGACATTTTGCATCGTTCTGGTGTCTGATCCATTGGAGTTTGTTCAGACTGCTGTTTCCAGATTGGTGCTGATTGCAGTTGGTGCTGCTGTTTGTTTGGTCATGAATGTATGCATTTTCCCTATTTGGTCTGGTGAAGATTTGCACAAGCTGGTTGTCAAGAACATTAAAGGGGTCGCCACGTCTTTGGAAGGTCAAGTCAGGATCCACTTCTTGTTCAATTACTAGTATTTCTTTTGTTATGCATAAATTAATGTATTTGGAAAACAGGTTGTGTGAATATGTACTTGCAAAGTGTTGAGTATGAGAGAATACCATCAAAAATCTTAGTCTACCAGGCTTCTGATGATCCTCTTTACAAGGGCTACAGAACTGCTGTGGAGTCCACTAGCCAAGAGGAGGCTCTGGTTAGTATGCCTTTTATATCTCCATTCTCAGCATCACAACATGTGGGGGATCAATCGTTGATTGTAACTGTCGTTTTTCACAGCTGGGGTTCGCTATATGGGAACCACCTCATGGCCGGTATAAAATGTTGAACTATCCTTGGAGCGAATTCGTAAAAGTCAGCGGTGCTCTGAGGCACTGTGCTTTCACGGTGATGGCGATGCACGGCTGTATTCTTTCAGAAATACAGGTATTGCTCAAAGCTTTATGTTTTCTTTGTATCGCTTCTATCTACCATTGCTTGTTTTCTTTCGTTTTGACACACTCGCTCTGCAGGCACCTTCTGAACTAAGACAAGTTTTCAAGGAAGGTATTCAGAGAGTTGGTACCGAAGGAGCTAAAGTTCTGACTATGCTTAGTGAAAAAGTCGAAAACATGGAAAAATTAAGTTCAGAAGACCCTCTTGCAGATATTCATGATGCTGCTGAGAATTTGCAGATGATGATCGACCAGAGATCCTATCTCTTAGTAAACGCAGATAGTTGGGATAGCGACAGACGGCCTGGGAATCTCGACCCAGAGATGATTCGTGAACTGAAAGAGAACGAAAACAAGCCCTTCTTGGTCAAGTCTCTCAGTTCAATCAACCAGCAATCAACTCAGACACTAGTTACTGCAAACAATGTGGATTCTGGAGAGGACGTCTTTAAGCAGCAGACAATGTGGCCTTCGCGCCCCTCTCTCTCCAACGAACGTGAAATTCGGACATATGAAAGCGCGAGTGCATTGTCTCTAGCAACTTTTACCTCTTTGTTGATCGAGTTTGTTGCCAGGCTTCACAACCTGATTCACTCATTCGAGGAGCTCAGTGAGAAGGCTGAGTTCAGGGAGCCGGTTGAGACGATGGAAACGAAAACGAGCTGTGGTTTCTTCTCTGGAGTGCTCAAATGCTTGTGCTCCAAAACTAATACAGTCCAAGAACTTGTATGATGATCAAGTGAATTGTTGGTTTATTATCAGTAACTAGAATGTGAACTTTTGATAGAATCAAGTAACCAGAAACAATCAGATACTCCATTCGTAAGGCAATTTAGGGTGAATTGTTCCCATATAAATGTGAACTTTTGATAGAATCAAGTAACTAGAATGATGTCTGTATAGTATTCCAAGGCTCACTGTTTAATCATTCTGTACTACCTTTGAATTGGATTTTGTTACTGAGGTTTATGTTTGGGAAAAATAATTTCATAGATTGTTGGTTTATTATCAGTAACAAGCATAGCTTAATTTATATATATAGGTGAAGAAGCTGTGGTGAGAGTTATCCCACATCGAATGTGTAGAGAGAAGGAAGAGGAGAAGATGTAGTATAAGATGATGGGCCAGAATACGGAAAACTCATACCTTTCTCGGCCTTTTGGCTAAGATCAAGTGTAGTATCTGTTCTTATCAGTTTAATATCTGATATGTGGGCCATCGGCTCACACGATATTAAATTTATCTTTTGAGGGGGAAAGTCCATTAATAGCTTGCTATCTGGGCTTTCGCGCGTCGTCTTTGCGTTGCACTATTGCATGGGCCTGGCGCACCCCACCAATTTTAGTATAAAAACTGGTTTTTTTATACTTTAAGGAGGCAGCACTATTTAGAGCTTTCTTAATTTTTGCGATATGAGCCACCGCTTCTAATTGTGCCTGTATGTTCCAGCATAATGCTAAGTTTGTTTACCGTTCTTACGGTAATCCATTCCTACGAATCAACAAACACCTATATCTAGTAGGAAAATTAATAAACTCCGATGTCACAGAATTTCGTGAAAAATATCACCTTGAATATTATTGTGCGTTCTTGATTTTAATTGTGATTACAACATCTCTCATCGACGTGGACATGAAACAATTGAAGAAAATGGAACATTACTACATTAGTATAAGTTGGATCAACAATTCAAACATATTTACAAGGATGAAAAAATAATTACAGTTTGCAGGGGAGAGTCCCAAAATTGAGCACAATACATTCGGAAAGTTTCTCCTAGCGAAAATGTTGGGCAATTTGAAATTGAAGATCAAGCTGACGAACAACTCGAAGTCGTGGTTTGACGTGAATCCGTCGAGGTGGTGGATGGGATTAATAGGTCGGTGATATACACGGTTAGTAGAGGGGAGTACATGTTTTAAGAATTATACTATGTTCACCAATACACTTTATTGGGTTTTTCTTTCCTTTTTTTCTCGCCTAGGCTAAGAATGTTACAGCTACAAGTTTCCAAATATCATCATTTTGCCCCCTTATTTCAAGGTTCAAGTTTGAGTTTTCAAGGAGTACTATTATAATGTACAAGAAAACGCTTTAAAAACTATGCTCAAGTTTTTATTGGAAGAAATTTAGGAATACACCAAGAGCAATAATTAATGTAGTTTTATCTTAATAATAATGAACTTATTTTGTCAAAAAAAATTTACTGTTTTTTTTTTGGCCTCGTAACTCGAGATCCCAACATGATGATAACTTATTGTGTGGCTGGCCATCTGAAATTAAGCAGGATTTTGGGCCTTTGGTAAGAAAAACTAAAGATGAACTCGAATAATATTTTAACGCTATAGAATACGTACATACAGAACTATAGAGTAGTATATCATTATAATTAAAAGTTGGACACAAGAATTTCGAATGCGTAACGCAATGTAAAAGCAGCTTAAAGATAGATAGACTATTCGATGTTGATATAATAATGGCATGTGATAAGGGATGGGTGGGGTGGGGACTGTAGATCTTCTACTTACGTAACTAACTAGTCATTCATTATTTATTTTCAACCACAATTTATAAACATGCTGCAGGGTGAATTGAAGAAGTACTCCCTCCGTCCTCCTCGAATAAGAGTTACTAATTTCCATTTTAGTTGTCCCCAATTAAGAGTAGCGCCTCACTTTTACCATAAATGGTAAGTAGGTCTCACATTCTACTAACTCATTTCACTCACATTTTATTATAAAACTAATATAAAAAAGTGGGTTCCACATTCCACTAACTTTTTCAACCAACTATTTTTTACATTTTTTAAAACCCGTGCCCGGTCAAAGTGCTACTCCTAATTGGGGACAGAGGGAGTAGTATTTTTTGTCTATAAAAGTCCTCTTAAAAATACTTAATACCTAACATAATTCACAAACATAGAGATGGGTTCGGAGACGCTGAGGATGAGGAACGAAGAGCTGGAGAAGGAGCTTCGGAGCAGCCGAGAGAGGGAGGAGAGGATGAAAGAGGAGCTGCGGATGACGTGTGAGCGGCTGCGGGTGGCCGAGGAGGCCGAGGAGAGGCTGTGCACCCAGCTCTCCGAGCTTGAAGCCGAGGCCGTCGATCATGTCAGGGAATCTACCGCGCAGATTTCGCTTCTCATGGACAAACTCTCTCTTGCCCATAAACTTCTTCAAGATGCATCACTCTCTCTCACTCATTAGTCTCTGTTTTTTCCTTTTTTTTTTTTTAATTTCGATATCGTTTATGTTTGTAACACTATAATTTGGGTTTCAAATCGATTTTCGTTTTTGACCCTTTGGGATGAAAGATGAATTAGTGTTGTAAGTTGTATCAAAGATGTGGATACTGGTTTTCTTGATTTTGTAATGTGATGTTAAAAATTAAATTGTTGATACTAGTACTCCATTATATATTGATCTTTCTTCATTTAGCAATATGTCAATCTGCACATATTTTTGCGATTCTTATCAAATGTCAACACAAAATATAAGTATGTCTACTAAATTTGTGTTGACATACTAATATGATCGTGTTAACAACCTAGTTAGCAATTGATAACATTTTCTACTTTTGCTTATTTATCAAAAACATTCTAAACTAATTAAAGGGTGTGGTCGGGTGGCATGCTCAATCATTCTTTACCAAATAGCCGGTGGTTCAATTCCTGCCTTTGAGGTATGTAAAGATGATTATAAATCCTAGTAGTAGTTATTATAGGTTCGTTGTTATGCGATCTTTATCTAGCAAACAAAAAACATTCTAAATAATTGATCCATCAATTTAGAGCCACATGTTTCAGGCATTATTCAGAGTGTGTAATTTTAATTCCTAATTTTTAAATGACATGCCATATATTTTTATTGGGCGGCAGCTCTTGGCTGGAAAAAAAAAAGTGGTGGTGAGTATTTCTAATGATACATTTAGATACGGCTCGAGCTAAATGAATCACGTTGGATTAATATTTAATCATATTGTTTGCAACGTTATTTTTGTTGGTTGTTGGATCAAATATGTGTATGATCTCGCAATATTTTACTAAAATGGTAAAACCTATAATTAACAAATTAATAAATTATTTGGCGATGCAACCAAACACAATCTATGTATATATACCGACATTGGCGGACACAGGTACTATATATAATTAATTATTTTTTCTTAATTTCTATAGTTATGTAGTATATGTGTTATCGTCATAGTTCAAGATTTTTTTTTTTGTATTATCAATCCAATATTTTAAATTGCATTCAAAATTTAGCTTGAGAATATATAGTTATAACTCACGAGCACCTACATAGCTCTATGTGTGAGTCGTGGTGGACACCACATAAAACTTTATTTGATGGGTCAACTTCAGTTGTTCAAATGTAATCACTTGTGCCTATTGGAAAATACTTAAAATTGGCTTCTCACCTATGAAATGAGAAATTTGGATTTAAGGGTTACTTGTTAAATGTTTAAATAGATTCGGCCGACCTGTGAAATCAAATTGATTTGATATATTTACAAGTAGCACATGATAATCACCAAAAGCCACAACTTCTATTTCCCGCAAAAGAAGCGGCGAAACTTAATTAGTTTTATTTAATAATTTACGTGTTAATCACAAGAATCGACAATATCAATCACAAATATAAAATAAAATGAATAACAACAGCAATACATACTGCCTCTGTCCTTGAAAATTTGATACATATTACCATTTCGGTCCGTCCCTGAAAATTTGATACACTTCACTTTTACCATTTTTTACAGTGGACCCATATTCCACTAACTCATTCCTACTCACATTTTATTATAAATCTAATACTTTAAAAGTAGGACCCACATCCCACCAACTTTTTCAACTCACTTTCCATTACATTTCTTAAAACCCGTGTCGGATCAAAGTGTAGCAAATTTTGGGAGACGGAGGTAGTAATAAATTAATCTTGCGTGCAGAGTACTTATTTGCAAACGAGAAGGCGACTTCATGTTTGACTTTAGTGATGAAATTAAAATCATAGGGAGTAGGAGTACTATAATTTTCCTCATTTTGCAAATCTGACGGTGATATTATGTTAGTATGTAATGCAAAGTCAACAAATTTCGCAAAACTGGTCTTGAATGGGTAATGTGATGAATCCAGATAAATACTTATATAATAAATATTAATAAAAGTAGGACTACTACTAAATTAATTAGTCATCATGAATTCGGTGAACGCGATTACGACGCACACAACGTATTATCGTGCAATGGAGTACTTATCAATTTTTTCAACCCACACGCCTACCATACGCTCCAGCAATTAAATAGGAGTACATTAATCATAAAAACTACTCCTAACATATGAGTTATAGTGATTAAGTTTCAATTAAAATAAATAAAATGTTAATTAGAGTGATTAATGGTTTAATATTTATAGCACTTACAAGTTACAACAACGCGCATCGGCGCATCAAGATTCAAGACTAAGCAATATACTTACTCATACAAATAGTTACTCTCTCCGTCCCTATAAATTTGTCACATATTTCCATTTTCGTCCGCCCCACAAAATTTGTCACATTTCACTTTTTTCTCATTTTTGGTATTTTCACTCACGTTTTATTGTAAAACTAGAACCTACATTCCACTAATTTTTTGCAACTTATTTTCCATTACAATTCTTAAAACTCGTACCCAGTCAAAATGAGAAAAAATTTAAGAGATGAAGGAAGTATTATTTCATTTTAAGAAGATTTAGAGCAGACTTTCCTGGAACGAAATAAGGGAGAAGAACTAGTTAAGATTAGCTAGTTCTCATTTAATTGCCAGATATAGATCAGCGAAGTACTTATCAATAATCTTACATAGAAATTTTAAGCGTTACTTAGTTATCAATTTAATAATATCATCACCACACAAGGCACAAATAACAAAATAGAAAGGAGGTTCTTGTTGTCCCAAATCCTTGAACATCATCTGTTTCTGAACGTAATTCTTACTACTAGGACAATTTACCACGTGATTTTACTGTGCACATTGTTACATCATTGAGTATATGCGTACAACTAAATCTGACAAATCATTTTTAAATGTTTGCAATTGTAGAATACGATTAAGGATGTGAATATGTTACAAACAAAATTTGAAATCTGTTTATAATTCTCAAAACCCCATTGTTTTCAAGTTTTACTATCCATTATAGCTTGACGACGTTATAATTGGAATTGAAATCCATTTGACCTAGATTAACGTAATGATGCTCTTTAGATAAGTTATCAGGGAATGTGTTTGGCGAAACACTACGGCCCATGTTTGGGACATGGTACTCATCCACAGCAATCCAGACACACCGGTTTTCAATCAGAATTCCCTATATCATAATCGCACTACCCAATGGCCCCTTACAAGATAAACAATGAAAATGAACAAATTAAAACACACAAGACTCTGTGAATTTTCCCCGCAGGGATGAAGATATGCAAGACCTAATCAGGATCCAAGATAAAAGCATGTCGAGTATTGGGATGGAATGAGATATACTTGACAGGGTGGTGATGGGACTCTCTTTAGTCGCATGGTTCAAGTGCCCAACTTAATTTTAGTCGTGGTTCAACTGTTCAAGTACACGACTTGTCTGGGTGGATGATATTGCTGCTTCATAGAACTAAGCCGGCCTCAACAATAAAGATGTCAAGTAATATAAACAAGCCTCTAAACCAGTGTTTGAATTGAGACAGTATGTGATCAAGTGTCTAAATTAGTGGCACTAGCCATTCAGCCAGAGCCTCTCATGACCTACATAATCTTTGCCACAAAACACCTTAATGTACCACCAATCCCCAAACTAAATAAGTTGAACCTCACAGTTATCTGTTAATTCACATGAAACTCACAACTAAACCCCCAAACTAAATAAGTTGAAATTCACAATTATCTACTCCTAATTCACATGGAACTCCCAACTCAACCCCCAAACTAAATGTGCTGAACTTGAACCTCACAATTATCTATCAATTCACATGAAACTCCCAACTCAAAAATAGTTCTTCATTATTCTCTCCTTCATAAACCAAACTAGTCAACTCTATTAATATGTTAGGATACACCTGACACTCACATATATATCGAAGGGATGATATTCAAGAACCAATTACCTAAATTTATCACAACAATAACTCATAAACAAAGATGAAATTTCAAGAACCAATCACCTAAAGCTACCAAACGCACACAGAGACAAAGCCCTTGAGTGATGATTGACCTAATTCTTCTGTGAATCCATAATTCCCAAAGTAAAACCACATTCAGATATAATCATAACTTTCAGAAGCAATGGTTCATAAACCACAAGAATATTTATATAGAAAAAGAATGTGAGTCATCCTCCACTACAAAGAATTACAACAAATATCAGTACATGACATACAATATAAATCGAATTCTAACCTCAATTGAGATGTAAGAAATGTTCCTCCGATCAAAGCAGCCCAAACAATACGAATACCCCGAGCAATATCAGCCATATGATGTGAACCAACAGAAGAGCCTGACCCGCAGGGCCCGACCCGCCATTGCCCACTTCACAATACCCGGATTTCTTGACACGCGCTCCCGCACACTGGGCCTCCGCACACCCGCACCAGTAGGTCACGCCATCCACCCCGCAAACCGGGTCTGGCCGGAAGCATTTCACCGGGCACATATCCGCTTCCCAACTCGGCGGGCAGATGTCATTTTCTGGCTGATCGGACGGAAGCTTGAGCAGACTAGGCTCGGATCGGGCGGCGGGGATGAGAAAGGCGGTGAGGAAAACGGCGATGATGAAAACTGAAGGCGAATTGCCGGTGAATAGGCGCATTTCGGCGACCTTCGAATGGACGACCAGAAGATCGCCACTCCACGCTTTCTTAATCGCTCTATTTTCTCTCTCTGTCTCTCTCTAACTGCAAGAAATTTCGAATTCTAGGGTTTCTTTTATTGGTGGAATCCAATTTGGGGGTTTTTTTCTGTTTCTAGTTTGTGGAAAGTCGGAGGGAATTTCTTTTTTAGCGGAACGAGCTTTGTTCGACAGTTGGACTGATTCTTTTATTTTTCTTTCTCGTGTGAAAATTAGGTGAACTTTACAATTATTCTTTTTTTACTGTACTAAATAAATTAATATTGCCAACTTTGCTCTACGCATAACTATGTAAATTCCGATAAAGTTAATATCTAAACCAGATAATAATTTATTCGCAAATTAAATTATCTTAAATCTTTTGCGTATTGTTGTCGTGTGCTGGTTAGTAAGTGTTTGGTGGGGAAAATCTGTAGGTTATCCACCAGTTGGCTTCCAACCTGTTACTGTTAAGACTACTAATAATCCAAATCATATGCTACTACATTTGTCATGCATTTTACCATTATTATTTTAATATTTGGCCGTAAACATATCATCATTTTATAAAGTGGAAGCTAGGAAATTAAAAAAATAGACACATTACTGTCTCCATTTACACAATTATTACAACCTAGTCTGAATAGGATCAAAACCTATGTCTCAAATAAACTTTCAAACAAGGAGAAGTAATTAGAAAATATCCTTGGACTAAAAAAAATCTAGAAATTATCAACCACTCTAACTCGCTCGCCTAGCATATCATGGGAGGCTGCGCGAGCAAACCTAAGGACATGGGCAATAGGAAGCTGCCTTCTCCCGCTATCAAGAAGCCACACGCTCCGCCTGAGGTGCCTGTTGAGTCGCCTGAAGCTGCAGCAGCAGAGACAGTGCCACAGGTCGGTGTTTAAACCTTTTTGTTCCAATTTTGGTATCAACAGATGATACATCTCTATATAGTAGTATCTGTTTTTAATGAGTCAATTGGTGTCCCTTTTTGGATGGATTGTTTCAGGAGAAGAAAGATGGGGATGAAAACAAGGAGACTACTACTTTGGTAGATGTCAGTGAGCCAGCTCCGAAGATGGAACCGGAAACAACTGAGGTGAAACCAGTGGATGAGGAAGGTGTTCCAGTTGAGGCAAAGCCAAAGGAGGAGAAAAGAGAGGTAGCAGAAACTGTTGAAGTAAAGGAGGAAGAAAAAGAGGTAGCAGAAACTGTTGAAGTAAAGGAGGTAGATGGAATTGAAGCACCCAAGGAGAAGAAAGAGGAAGCAGGAACTCATGCCGCGCCAAAGGAGGATAAGAAAGAAGAGTAGAAAAAAGCATAATGTAGTACTACAAAGAACCATAGATCGGTGTTTAAACCTATTCATTCTATGAACTGAAATAAATTTTCTATTTTTCAATTCTTGTTCCATCCTCATTAAATGTCATAAAAAAGAAAAAGGTAAAATGATGCTACATTATCAGAAAATCCTAATCTAGATAACAGCGAACACACACTAAAGCCCTACGGTTAAGTGCAAGATCTTGGACTTAACTAGCATTGTTATCCATAGTAGAAACAAGGTATCCACGAAGAAAAGGACATTTCAGAGAGGGAATAACCTAAGTAGTGGCTTCATTAGCATTGTTATCCATCATATATCAAACTTATAATATTCCCACCAGCCAAGAGTAGCCCCCCAAGGCTGTTAGAGAACATGAGAAATTAGACTTAGAATATAAAGGATTCTACATGGTATGCATACATGAGACAAAATCATTACCGAGATCAATGTGGGGAAGAAATAGGGTATCAAAACCCTGAACCCCATTTCCTATTAGATTAGAAATTTCCTTCCAGGGTTTTACTTTTAAGTCAAAATACAGTTTGGTCTGATTTGATTTAGAGTTTTAACCAAAACTGTTTAGTACAGTCCAACTTCAGTAGGATATCATTTCAAGCACAGTTTTCCCAGATTGACACAGTATCAGATAACTCGTATACCACAACAATATGTGTCTTCTATACCCAAAAATTGAAAACACAAAGAGATCCAGTGTAACTGCCACTACTACAAGCACAAACCAAACAAGAACTGATAAATAAATTCGTATAATGCCTACATGGACTCCGAAAACAGGAGTGGCTAGAAAAAAGAATGTGTCAAAAACCAAAATCACAATTCACCTAATTTTCCTCCACAGCAATGGCCCCCTTCTCGCTCACATAGATACCGTCGAGGAACTTTCGGATATCCTTGTTCTTCACATGGCATTTCTGTCCCAGTGAATACGAGCATAAGTATAGATATGAGACAGTATGTAAGGCACAATGAAGATGTAAATTTGGCTCATTCTAAGTCATATTTAGTTATTCTTATTTATGAAGATAGTAATCTCACACATCACAAACAAATACATAATCGGGGAGCTATCTCTACCTGGTTGATCAAAGCACATGATCTAGACACGAGCTCGATGTCATTGCCCTCCAAAACAAGTTCATCCTTGACCTTCTCAGACCGCACAATGGAAACCCCATCAAGCATATCAACCTTCCTAACCTGTTACAATCAACAACAACAAGATTGTTGTCATCCATTTACAAAGAAGCTCATAATAAGTTGTGAGAAACAAAGCAACGGTTATACTACAAGTTATTTGAAGTTATTCATCCAACAAGCAAATTCTAGAATGTTAAGTCCACGTCTGTGCTTTTCTCAAACAAATTATTCCATATTTAAGGGAGGGAATAACCAATTATCAGCATATTGCTAAAAAAAATTACAACTTCTGGTTACATTTCAACGCTACATATAAAAAAAAGCCGACAAAGATTAAAATAAAAGGAAAATGTACCTTCTTCTCGCCAAGGAAATTCCGGATTTCAATAGCAGAGCCGCTGCCAGTTATGGATGCGTTGATTGGGAAGTGAGCGTAGACAAATCGCATCTTGTAGCGGTAACCTTGGGTAACGCCGTTGATCAAATTCTGGACATGGCTGAGCGCGGTGCGGATGGCGGCGGTGGTTTTTCGGCTGCCGAACCAGGCGTCGATTTTGAGCTTCTTCTTTCCGGTAGTGTCGTCAGTGGTGAGCTGGAAATCGAGGTTGAGATGTTTGAAATTGCGGGAGAGTTTTCCCCTGGGGCCTTCCACCTCGATCACTTTGGCTTTCACCTTAACCTTCACGCCGTCGGGGATATCCATGGAGTCCGATGAAAGAATTGTCTTCATCTTTGCTCTCTCTCTGAGCGATGGAGGCAAAAACCCTAACCAGTAGATCAGAAAAAACGAGCAAATTATATTACTCGATTTGGGATAGAGGCTTCGCAGTTTGTTTGGGCTGGGCCACTCCAAAAACCCAATTTTCTTTATTATATTTCGATTGAATAGGCTAATTTTAGAATATTTATTCATCTATTGATCAAACAATTTCAATGTTCTTAACAGAAATATGAATATTAAAATTCTCAAATTATATATATTTGTTAATGAATAATAGTACTAACTTTTTTTAAACCTAATTAACCAACCGAATAGAGTTACATTTTTTTAATCTGGAAAAAATATAAATTGAATTGCCGTTCTTAAAATCACAATTTTGGCTAATATTTAATAGAGTAAAAGCCAAAATTGGTCCTGAACATATGCTCATTTTATCATTTTGGTCCTAAACTTTATCTTTTGGATTTTTTGGTCCTGAACATATGAAAATTTGATCATTTTGGTCCTCCGTCAACATTTCCGTTAATATTTAACGGTCAACCATTTTAATCACAATTTTGACCAACTTAAAGCAATTTTTAATTATTTAATAACTCTTAATCATAACTTTAATTATTTTACTCTCTAGTCTCTTTTCACTCTCGTCACTAAGCACTTATTTGCTCCGATGGTTCCCTCCGATTCCCAAACTGTTAAAAAACCCCCAAAATCTTCTGATGCGTATTTTAGAGTATCTGATTCAGTGCACACAGGATATCAAGTTTAATTAATTAACTCTAATAATACTACGATACTGCAAGATTACAGCGTCGTTAGTAATATTTCAAGTGTCGATCCACAGGGAGGTAGAAGATTGTTTAAAACTTAAAAACTTAAAAAGATGTAGCATAAAGATTTGATTTTTTGATTTCTGAAAGTTAAAGACAAAATAAAACTACAAGTTAACTAAAGAAAGACTATTCAAATGAGAAAATATGTCACTCCAAGTTACTCACTAGGCTTGTATTGTTCTACACCTTTATCAACGAAAACCCGGGCGTTTTTGCCGGTTTTGACTGCTTCGCGCAACCTTCGTCAAATGGTCATAACTTCTTCATCCGAGCTCCGATTGAGGCGTGCAATATACCCACGCGAAGCTATTTCAAAGACGAAGATAATGGTGGTAAGATAAAAGGATTTGGACACCATCTTGATAGGCAACGAACAGTTTCAATCAGACCCTACTCCACATGTACATCTATCAACTAATATATAATAATCAAACCTTAATGATCAATTGATAGATGATTTAAATATACAAAATAGGAGAAAACTTGGAGTATAATTAGTATCATTTGATTCACATCACCTTCCAATTTCATCAAGTGCACTCTCCATTCCATCAAGATCCACTTCTCCTCCCACCCCGGTTTCTGGCTCTTCGTCGCCTTCCTCTGGGCCCTAATCTCCATCGCTCGCACTCCTCCCCTCTGCTTCCCCGACCGCTCCTCCTCCTCCTCCCCCTCCGTCCGCTATGTCCCGATCCACTCCAATACCACCACCGCCACCGCCGCCGCCACCCTCCCAGAGCCTCCTCCCGCTCTATACACCGACGATTGCCCCTCCGGCCGCGTCTTCTCCTACGACCTCCCCCCTCCTTCAATCGCGACCTCGTCGTCCCCAATTGCACCGATCTCGACTTCTGGAATTGGGAATGCGGCATCATCTCCAACCACGGCTACGGCCGCGCCGCCTCCGAGCTCCGCCGCACCCTCCCCGACGATCTCCACAAATCCTGGTACCACACCAATTCATTCTCCCTGGAGCTCCTCTTCCACCACCGCATCCCCTTCTCCATTTGTCGAGAAATTAGCCGCCACTCGCCGCTCGCCGGCGCCGTCGAAGTGAGAGAGGCGAGAGTGAATCACGTTTTTTTTTTCATAAATGTGCACACTTCCTCTTTATTTTCTTTTCTAAACTCTTATTTTTTATTTTAAATGATATATCCCTAAAATAATTAAAGTTATGATTAAGAGTTATTAAATAATTAAAAATTACTTAAATTGGTCAAAATTGTGATTAAAATGGTTGACCGCTAAATATTAACGGAAATGTTGACGGAGGACCAAAATGATCAAATTTCCATATGTTTAGGACCAAAAAATCCAAAAGATAAAGTTTATGACCAAAATGATAAAATAGGCATATGTTCAGGCCCAATTTTAATCTTTACTCTATTTAATATTTTCCGTGAAATTAAAACGTGATCACAAAAATTGTGAACTTATATAGTGTAGTGAATTTCATACTACTATTTAGACTTTCGAAAAATTCGGATGAGATTTCAAAATTCAAGAAACACATAGCTACTTCGATTACACCCATTAAAAACGGCATTGTTTCTTATGTCGACCGCTTTGTTCAACAACATAATCCAACGCACCACGTCAAATTTATTTTTAGAAAAATCAAATTTGTGGGAAAGTTGCTTCAATGTGTAAGTTTATATCTTTATAATATTAGCGTCCAAATTTTAAGTTTATGAATACTCTGAGTACGAAATTTCAACCAAAATTTATGATTTAAGCAACTAGTACCCATACATCTTTTATTCACTCTTAAATGGAGTAGTATATTGATCAAACTTAATAAAGGAAATAAGCATTGAGCAAGAAATTATACTCAGAGTAAAGGTCAAAATTGGTGCTGAATATAAGGTCATTTTACCTTTTTGGTTCTAAACATTATTTTTTGAATTTTTTGGTCCTGAACATATATGAATTTGATCATTTTGGTCCTCTGTTAACTTTTCTGTTAAAAACTAACGATCAACGAATTTAAATCCGATTTTGACCAAATTTAAGTTTTAATTATGTTTTTTAAATCCTTAATTAAAAACCCTAACTATTATTAAAAATATTCTTTTAAATATAATTAGAAATTATGAGAAAATTGTTGTAAAACACAAAACATGATTTTTCATTCTCAACACTTGGAAAATTTCTATGCAAAACGTCTCGCTCTCTCAAGCTCAAGGATTCACTTCGATCATTCCTTCTTCCAATCGGCGACGGTGAATTCAGGGCAGACGACGGCGGGTGGTCACCACTTGCCCCTCAAAATCCGCCTCCTCCGGATCCGCCTCCTCGGACTGGAAATCGGCAGCTACAACCACTTGCCCTTCAAAATCGACCCCGACCACGTAATCCAGTGGCACCGACGACTGCTTATTGTGCAGGTGAAACTTTTAATCAAATGTGCTTGGAAATCAATCTCGTTTTATACATATTAGGGCTCGACTGTTTTGGTTTTGTAAAGCATTTCACTTTTTATATCAATCTAATTAAATGTGCTTGGAAATCCACAAACTTTCGTTGTTTGTTGTGGGTTTTTGTTAGGGAATGTGTAGATTGTGGGTTTGACGGTTAACCCTGGTCGCGAAGAGAAGGAAGAAGAAGACCATGATGTGAAAAATAAGAAATTATTTTGAAGATTTTTAATTAAGGATTTAAAAAGATTTTTAAAAGATTTAAAAGAATATTTTTAATAATAGTTAGGGTTTTTAATTAAGGATTTAAAAAATATAATTAAAACTTAAATTTGGTCAAAATCGGATTTAAATCCGTTGACCGTTAGTTTTTGACGGAAAAGTTAACAGAGGATCAAAATGATCAAATTCTCATATGTTCAGGACCAAAAAATCCAAAAGATAATATTTATGACCAAAAAGGTAAATTGGTCATATGTTCAGGACCAATTTTAACCTTTACTCTTATACTTAATTAGAGCATCCCCATCCGTGCTCTTAAATAAGAGCACGGAGGTGGGCACGGACCCACTTTTACTCCTTGTCCTTAGGCAAGAGCACAACACCCTCATCCGTGCTCTTTCGCAAGGACAAGCTCAAGAGTCACATTATTCTATTATTTAATTTAAATACTTCAATTACTAAAAACATTTCTACAATATAAAAATATATTAAAATATAAAAATTACATAATTAAATCCTAAAAAATAAAAAATACATAATTAAAATTCTAAAAAATAAAAGTACATAATTAAAAAGTGAATTTTGGGGTGAAAATTTGAAAAATAAATTAACGTGTGTAGAAAACGGATATAATTTATTGAGAAGTGGGAAAATATTTTTTTTTATAATTAAAAAATGATTTTTTAAATTAAATTCAAAGGTTTTTAAAAATTACAAAAAGAAACGAAATTGCCGTTGGCCAATCGTGTGCCGCCACGTAAGGCTGCTCAGCGGCACGAACGTGCTCTTAGATAAGAGCAGCGCCGTGACGCTGGCACGGACGGACAACTCGCAGCGGCGGACGGACGAGCTCGTGCTCAGCTGCACGGACGGACGCCACCGCTGCGGATGCTCTTAATTGACAAGCAAAGACCTTTAGGGCGAAGAAAAATAAAAGACAATCTTTCAACTAAAACTCATTGAACAACTGATGCTTTTATAGGAAATTTTCATGACCAAAAATTGCAAAATAAAGAAGCATATCACTATTATAGCACAAAAACGGTCCCACCAAGATATACTAAACATTCATTATTCTGTTAAAATCACAATAAAAAGGTCCAAGATCCAAAAACGTAATATACTTAAAAAAACTCAATACCTTGTAGCGACATAATAGAACATATCACAAACATATGTATGTTGCCTTTGTTTAAGGTTAAGTAGAAATTCAAGGAATGGCCATTGCACAATCAATTTCAAAAGATGAGGGTTTACTGCCCACGAAAAGAAGAAACAAGACTAGAAAATATGAATCTGATAGAATTCAAACTTCAGCAAAATTGCCAGCAAATATCCAAGTAAAGATTATCCAAAAGATGAAATACCATACTACTTCCAAAGAAACATAGAGAGACCTAAGCTGCAGCAGACTGAGCCTGAAGCCTCTTCCTTGCCTCCTCAATAATGGTCAACTTTATGCCTTTGCCCTTTGGAAGAGATATCCAGGGCTTAGTACCCTTCCCAATTGTGAACACATTCCCAGATCTAGTTGCGAACTCATGGCCAGTAGCATCCTGAATGTGAAGGGTCTCGAAACTTCCCTTATGCTTCTCACGGTTCTTGATTACACCAACACGGCCCCTGTTCCTACCACCAGTGACCATGACAACATTGCCGACATCATACTTGATAAAATCGACAATTTTGTTGTTCTCAAGATCCAGCTTGATAGTGTCATTAGCCTTGATAAGAGGATCTGGATAGCGAATGGTCCTCCCATCATATGTGTTGATGTATGGAATGCCCTTCTTTCCAAACTGAACTGAACGAACCTTGCACATCTTAAACTGCATGACAAAAAATAACAATCTGCTGAGAATTCTATAACAAAGTAGGTGTTTATATTCTTATAGATGTCAAAAGGGATAGCAAGTGTGTTTTGAAAATAATACAACAAAGATAAAAAAAATATGGGTTATAAACATTGAGTGAAAAAATGTGTATCTTGTCCATAATTCCTCCTTAAAAAGTTCCAAATACAAAATATCAACTACTAGCATGTACACATGCAGTCACCATAAAAATAGTTCAAATCGAGAACAAGAATCATCAAGCACAAATTACCTTAGCTTCCTCATCCCGGATAGAGTGAAGCCTGAAGCGACCCTTGGTATCATAGAGAAGGCGGAAATTCTCATTGGTCTTTGGGATAGACACAACATCTAGAAGGAAAGGAATGTGAATTAACTGTGGTTCAAACTTGATCACAAAAAAATGGCAACAGATTATAATACAGCATATAACTCTAACAAGGCTTAAAATTATAAGGAGTCACAAGTATAGAGGGGAGTGCATACCCATGAAACCAGCTGGATAAGTTTTGTCAGTCCTGACCTTTCCATCAACCTGAATGTGACGTTGCATCAAAATAGCAATGACCTCACGGTAAGTAAGAGCATACTTGAGCCTGTTCCTCAAGATAAGAATCAATGGCAGACATTCCCTGGATTTGTGGGGTCCTGATGATGGTTTGGGAGCCTATACGAGACAGTTGAGGATGATTAACACACAGCACTAACTCATTTCAGATAAAATAAAAGAGGCTAACCAATATTACTTACAAAAGCACCACCAAGCTTGTCCAACATCCAGTGACTGGGGGCATTGAGCCTCTTCAAGTGTTTCTTCAAACCTCTCGCCTGAAGTTTAAAAAACCAGAAATCAAACAGTTATAACAAGATTTATGGATCACATAAGCAGTAAATATAGAAATTGTGTTGACATACCGATGCTGCATTCATTTTACATTGTAATAACATATTGATAACTATTCAGTAAAACCTGATTTATACCTATTTGGAATTATCTTTACACATCAATTTTAGATCAGAAAAGGAGGGCCAACAGACTTGTGCAAATCCCATCCATAAGCAGTAAAAACAAATCGGCAACATGTATAGTAATAGACTAGTGAAGATTTCAATATAATGCTAGCAATTATTAATCGACAGTGACACAATTCGCTTCACAATTGCAGTTTCTATACAGGTATCAGTGATCAAATGTAATAAAACGTCAACGTATTCTCAAAAATTGCAACACTAGCAATGATAAACGGGATGAAAACCAAATCAGCACATTAACAAGCTACAGAAACAAAAAAAAAAAAAAAAAAAAAAAAAAAAAAAAAAAAAAAAAAAAAAAAAACATCGAAGAGCTCCGAAACCAGGAGATCAAATTATATAGTCGTGAAGATCAGGAGATTATCAAAGCACACCATTAACAGTTAATGTAGGGAGAAACTAACCATGTTGAATACGGATGTGAGAACCTACGGCCTAGACTCTCTCTCCCTCACCACACTCCTCTCTGCTGTATTCAAGCTGCGGATAAATTGAAAAGCCCTAGCAACAACAAACAGGTTTATATACGAGACTGAAACGCTTATCGGGCCTCGGCCCATTATAAATTAAATATCTCGTCGATTTTCATGTATTCTTTACTCCTATTAAACTAAATTTTAGGTAATGGGCCATGGGCTCAAGAACCAAGTTCTCAATTTTTTTAATTGAAAAAATACTAATAACGTAACTTTACTCTTTTGATTCTATAGTGAGTGTATATTCTATGATTTTTATGCGAAATAAGAAGCTAAGATAAATATTTTTACAATTGTGTAAGCTTTTCACGATCGGGTCCAAAAAAGAATAAGCAAAACTAAATAAAATAAGTTTAACTTTTTTGTCCTAATAGAGGAGTAGTAGTGTTATTTTTAGGCTAGAATTGGGCTTGGAAAGGTGCAAATTCTCTATCTTTATTTATTTTGGTTATTAATTTTATATTTTACTTGTATTCCCACTTGAGAATGGAAATACAGTTTCTTTCATCTCAATAGGCATATGTATATGGCTAACGTTACGTGTGAGAATCGATATGCTTTGTTTTACGCTTGGAGTTGTCATACCTTCAAATGTAGGATTTTTTGTAAGGATAAATAAAGTTGTTCGCATTCATTAATTGTGTCCTCCAAATCTGCCTAAAATCAATGGCGTTAGCACAATAATTTTAGGGCGCTAATCATCATTTACTACGTGAAAATAAGAGAACATAATATCCAAACAACAATGAATATAACCAAAAAAGAGATAGTCCACTACTATTATGAAGAGGAGAAATTTAGTTGGAGAATCACGTGAAATTTGAAAATATTCTTAGAAATAAATGATGATGTCATAGAATGAAGTCAAAACCAAATTATGGATAGGCACGTCAGTTTTGAAGCAACATTGAGAAAGAGTTTCTTCACGATTCAAATCTGTTGATTTGTAAGCAATCCCAGAGTCCCTTCATAGCTATATACACGACCACAAATAATTCAAATTGAGAGAGAGAGAGAGAGAGGATGATAAAAGTAAGGAAAATGGTGGAGTTGATGGAAGAGTACAGTTGGATGGTTTTGAGAATGAGAGACAGAGTTGGCGTTGAGCTCCTCAGGAATCTTCGTTCTTCTTCTTCTTCTGCAGATTCTTCATTCCTCCTCTATTTCTAGCTAACTAGTAATACACATACGCATCATTTGATTCATTTCATCACATTCCTATTCCTTTCTGTAATAGCTCTAGTGTCTATTATATTGATGTTGTTGTTAATGAGATTGTTTTGAATTGGATTCATTGCTCAACAATACACCAACTTTGAAGTATATCTAATTATATATAGAGATTAAATGTAAAATATTCTTGAAAAGTACGAAGTATTTGAGGGTGTCTAATCAGATTAGGAGAAGCTTCACTTGAGAGTTAATAGACCATATCAAAGTATCCGTTTATCAAGGCCCAACCTTATCAACCATGCTCAATCGCATTCCGGTAATTCACTAACATTATTTGTTACTATTATCCAATCATCAAATTAATGGCGTTTGGAAAAATATATTCAAGCTAGTAACAAGTTTCCTTTAAATACTGGTGCTGGGGTGGAGGCGTGGAGCATTACCAAAAGCCATTTTCAATTTTCATGAAGGAGATCATACTAGTTGTATAATGTCGTCAAATATTGTCAATCAGTTATAGTAAAATATCATACCTAATACTCCATTCAATATAATCAGATCATAAGATCCAAAAAATGAACTATCAGTAATATTATCCTATGTGGCCTAATTATTATCTGAAATGATAAGTGTAAGTAAAGCAAATTAACGTGACAACTTGGTCTATAAGATAATCATAATCCAATATTGTAAACTTCATTTGAGAAATAAAAACTTAAGAAGGCAACATAAGTCCAACAAATCTGAGTTTATTACAAATCTTTATCAAGCAATATGAAGGTGAACACCAAACAATTCACTCCCTATTAAATGTATTGAAAATAAGAAACAATCCTCTGACCCTCTCCGACTGCAAACTAAACAACAAACACAGAAACACAAGACAAACTAAACAGGTCAAATATCGAATGAGAAGTACAGATTGTCACCAGGCACAACCAATATGCAGAGAAAAATGAGAACTCAGACAGCAGCCACGGTGCTTGTATAAACACACTTGAAATGTTCGGTCCTTGATATTAGACATGAATCCAAACTCATTCCACCATTTCATCCTCCTCGGCTTCCTCATCGGATAGATCAAGATCTGCAAGCAACTCATCCAATGGAACAGAAGGAACATCCTCTCCATCAGCCACAGAACCCATTGATGGCTCGTATTCCTTATTGCGGTACAGAGACAGATTGAATCTCAAATCAGGATTTTCCTCCAGATCTCTCAAGAAATGTTCGTACTCAGTGTTCATCTTCTCCTCATGTTCTCTGCCTCTGGTACCATCATCGACCTCCATGTTAAGTGACTTGAGCTTCCATGAACGAGACTTGCGCTGTCTCTGTTGGCGCTTCTCCTCGTAGCTCTTTTTAATCAATATCACATCTGGAATAACACCTCTGTATTTGTCCAATTCAAAATCATTACTATTGGCACTATACAGGTCATAACCAAGAGCATAGTCCCCACAACTCAAGAGATGCCCCAAATGAGTTCTCACAATGAAATGTCGGTCATTCTTCCCCAAATCTGATACGCGTGCTACATGTGCATCGGCCAAAACATATCTTGACCCACCAACATTTTCTTCAGAACGAATCTCCTCCATATCTATGATCATGTATTCTGTAAGCTGTCTGCTTGACAATAAAGCCTTAAAAGATGATCTCCAGTACTGCTCAGCATCCAGGAAGCATTGCCTAAGGGTCCGTGGATCTAACAGAGCTATGGTGTTGGTTACTTTAGTGCATATCACTAGTGGCCCGAGATTTCCCAAACTAACAGAGAGTTTAGGTGGAAGACAAATCAGATCTTCACGACAGATAGGACTAATTTCAACAGAGAAAGTGTACTTATAATGATAAGTATTGCTCTTCGAGTCTTGAGACACAAGTTGCTTATCAGTTCTGCTCCTAGTTGGTGCTACTTTACCAACAAACTCGACAAACTTCACACCATGACTTCTTTTACCAAAGAAGAAGTCAATACCCTGATCCATCTGTGTAATTCTGATGGCATCTTTAGCGGCATCGTGCTTAAGGATAAGCTGCTCCAGGTAGAAAAATGTGCGCCTGTGAGGAACATGCTGTCGCAATTGTACTGCAGCAACCCACTGATCTGGATTAGCCTGAACCCTCGCACAAGATTCACACAACTGATCTTGCACTACATATTCAACAGTGTAAGCCTGTTCAAGTATTGCTCCATGAAGAACCTCTTTCTGAACCTTCAACTTGATTTTAATCCTCTTGGAATGAGGTTCTGTCCAAATGAACTCTGCATGCACCATTCGAACAGTGTTCAAATTCTTCAGCCTCTTGACACAGAATGTGAGCAGCTCTTTCGACTCAAGTTCGGCTTTGATCCAAGTCCTCGGAGGTTGCAGAAAGGAGTTACACTCAGGGCAAAATATGATGATAACATGCTTCTGAAGACCTTCGGTTATGTCAATTTCAGAGCGCAGACAGTTGGCACACATATTTGCAGCATTCGGTTGCATCAATATGCCACACCTGCAGCATAAGACGCTGCCGATAGTCTGGGGCACAGTAAACATACCTACTCCCTGTGCCATAGCTACACAAGTGATAAAAAGTTAACAGATTGAAAGAGGAAAGTTCATGAATTATAGCATCTAGCAAACAAAATTTAGAGGGGAAACCCTATAATAATCATTCAATAACTGAACCATCACCTAAGAGCTACAAATAGAATATGCTAAGCATCAAAACCAAGACAGTGCAGAAATAAGCTTGAATTAGGTTCACCAAATAAAATAAATAGTTCATTAGCACAAATAAGGATCGCATGAAAAGTTGAACATAATTGGAAGTAGGAACCACATTTATAATACTACAAATAATCACCAATGAAAATGATTACTTAGTAATAAACTTGAAATTAGGTTCGCCAAATACAACAAAACAGTTCATTAGCACAAATAAGGATCGCATGAAAAGGTGAGCATAATTGGAAGTTGGAACCACATTTAAGACAAATAATCACCAATGAAATTGATTATTTAGTCGTATGTTTTGGAAAATCAACAAAAGATCCGCCTTTAATCTGTAAATAACAAGCAAAATCTGTATGCCGCCTCCAGTTACAACGCTAAACAAGACAACTAAAGAAATTAATAGAAATTCGAGAGCAGAGAGGATACCAAGCTTTTCTTGTGTTGGTGATGGGGTGCGTAGAGGAGGAAACAGACTGCAGATTCTGTAGTATGGTGAGAATGAAAATGGGACGGCGTCGGAGAGCCGGGCAAACAGAAGAGAGAGGAGAGATGAGATGGAGCTCTATTACTTATTAGGGTTGGATTGGGCTCGCTGCTTAACCATGGCCCATTTTTTATTCACAAATCCAATTGATTAATGGACTGAAACACGTCGATATAATTAAATGTTTATAATTCGAAAGAATATCCTAGTATTAAAATGTTTATAAGCCATGACTCTATCCGTTTCAACTTACTAGATTCATTTTTATTTCGGATTGTTCGAAGTTATTTGAGTTTTTCACTGATTTTACTCCTTGTCTTTCATCCCTTACTCCTCCCACCTGCTGTATTTTATCTTCACTTGAACTACTAAACACAACTTTCTTAATTTTTATGCCGAAAAAAATTGTCTCGAGGAGCTTTGCACATAAGGAGTAGTATTACATTTGTATGATTAAAGGATCTAATGATCGGAAATTATGTGACCTAATTGCATCATACGACAGACAGTTTACATCTATAAATAGCTATGTTAATGTATCCCAAGGTTGTGATTACATTTAATTTTTTGAGCATTTAACCAATCACTGTTTTCATTTATACTATTTCTTTTGTCCCATAAAAATATGAACAATCGAGAATGGTAATTAAAGTAGTGTTAGTGAATAGTGGGACCCATATTATTATTAGTGTTTGATGAATTGTAATGGTGGGTCATATTAGTATAAATTGTAAATAAATTGATTAATATGAGTAATGAGTGGGTCATATTGGTATAAGTTGTAAATAAATTAATGTGTATGAGTAATGAGTTGGTGACCAAGATGGTCCAATTCATCTCATGTTTCAAATAAGAATGTATGGTTAAATTGGAATTGTCGATTCAGTATGGAAGTGATGGAACCAACCTGGTTCCAATTTCACACTGCTACTATTGATGAGTGGAATCTAAACCAGTATATTGGTTTTGTTGGTCTGATTTTTTTTCTGAAAATTTTAGAACGGTTATTGATGTTTAGTCATGGATTTTGACCAAATTTTGGAAGAAAATGGAGAAAAAAAGGAAAATTTGTGGTAAATTGGAAAAATCGTTGTAAACAAATAAACGGCAAAAATAGCTCCCCCACAACTAGTTATCCTTATATCACAAACAAAAGCCCAAATATATAAATCCTAAACAAAAGCCCTTTATCCCAAGATATAAAAGAAATCAAGAAATTGACATAGTAGTTGAAATGCCATCGGAAAATCTGAACCGCCGCCGCTATTATCGCCGGCTTATACCACCGTGTAAAGCGTCTCTTTTAACACTTTATATCCCCCATTACCTTTTTTTTCTCTACTACTTTAAACAGAGAGTTGACGTATAAATTCAAAAGTTATCATCAAAAGAGAAAGCAGCAGTAAATACATTTTCATTTTTCAGCCTTTTTATCTTTTCCCTTTTCACTTTGAGAATCTAATTATGAATATGTAGTAGAACTATATATTACTACATGCATGAATGCCTTCTATTACACTATTTATTACGTATATTTTATTTTAAATAATGCACAAGTGTGTGCTTTAGTACATTTTGATTTCATTTTACTTATAGACTATAGTTGAAGTACATCTTTACTGACACTATTTTTCGAATTGTAACGATATACATGTCAATTTTTAACATATATCTTTGGTATTTAAATCTAATACTTTTATGCTCTTACACATTTTATAAATTAAGTGAAATACGGTTTCTACTCCTTTTTTCAATCTCTCACTGAAAGGCTCCACAATCCTGATCTTTATCCATCACACATGCATGCAAAGCTTTAGGAGTTAAAAGACAAAATAAAATAAAGTAGAGAGATACGATGCACAATCACTAATTGTATACATACAGATTTATAGTAAACAATAGTATTAAATTTAATGATAAAAAATGTTGAAGAAGAAAGCTTATTGCTGATAAACAACCAAGGGCATATCACAATGGAGATTCAAGAATGTAAGATTTCAGAACGAAGTAGAACAAACTGTGGGTTGTTTGGAAGGCAAGAGAGTCGAATCTCTACGTCCCAACGGCAAAACAGTCACACAATCTACACTGAAAACATATCTCTTAGAAATCCAATTCCCCACTTTCCACCTGAGGCTGCCGGTGGCTGTGAAACCCAACGGCAGTTTTTCGGCAGCTAGAGAAGGGACGACATGGTGGTGGTTACCGAGCAACGAGGCGTTGAGGAGGTTGGGATGTTGATGATCTTGAAAGAATGGTGGAACACTGGTGGCGAGAGTGATGGCCTGGCTGTTGTAGGAAGCGTGTAGGAGGAATCCGTCGTAGTAGATTCCGATTCCCTTGTTAGGGTTGGTGGATAGGAGAGTGAGGTTGATGGAGGAGTTGAGGAAGGGTGATGGTGATGTTATGTTAAGGTGATTGATGTCAACTTGTGTGAGAGAGAAGTGGGGATTGGAGGGGTGTAGGATGAAACAGAGGAGTATGAGGCAGAGGATGCAGAGGAAGAACGTCGACGCGCAGAACAAGAGCTTCTTCTTTGATTTGTTGAGTATTTTTGTTGTTTGCTTCTCTGCGCAGTGCTTGGGGGATTTCTCATGGATTATGGACATATTGTAGAGAGAGAGGTGAGAAATGAGGAAGTGGAAGATGAAGGGAAATGCAAGTGTATTCACTCTGTTTTCTTAGGTGATACAGGTTATTAAAGTGAGTAACTGAAAGGGATCTCTGTTTGGTTCAGTTAGTGTTGAAAAAAATAAAATTGAAGATTATGTAAAATTGTGTGTTATAAAAGGAGTTTGGAAAAGGGACTTCTTGAAAAGAAGATCAATATTGGTGTAGAAAGCAGTGTTAGTGGTAGCCCCCAACATCCACACCAAAGTGACTCTTTAAGGCTTTACTTCTGTCTTAAGAAAATCTGTTTACAACCCACAATCATCAAATCTCTCACTCTCTCTCAGTCATTATACAACTGAAAAACACCACCAGAAATTAGTAATTTCTGCAATTCTAGGAAATGGCAATACATTTTTTACCAAAACTTAATGATGAAGATAGTATTAACATATATCAGTCATGATCCCTCAAAATACAAATGCGTGATCAGAAGTAAGTCTACCTATTGGCATCATCAGATGCAACTCAACTTGGAAAAGAATATGGGAATTCAGTAGCAACAACTGTACTAAGATGTGGCTTTTAACTGACATATATCTATTAACTAGACTTGTCTATGCAGTAAATTCCTAAACAAAGTGAAAATATATAGTACAAAACTTACATGGCAATCAGCCTTTTTTTACATGGTAAAAGTAATCATTTTCACTTTCAGCTTGAAGCCTTGAAAGCCCTTGGAACATTTCTACTTTCTAACAATCACAGTGATCTAAACTGATCACTCTCTAAAAATTTAAGAGGATGCTGAGCTAACCAGCTGTCAGCTTCCTGGTTGAGCATCATCAGGTACTTGTCGCACAAACTGCCCTTTCACACGAGGACGCTGCTCAGCCAGCTTCCTCCTGCTTTCATAGCGCACCTGTCAAACAAAGTCCGGTATTGATTAAAGTAAACCAGAGTTTACAAGGAAATCCACCAGACACATGTTGAGTAATTACTACACTTAACAACACCGATGCTTCACAGCATCACCAAACAAGATAGTTAGCAATGGGATCCAATAAAAAGGTCAAGAGAATTAGTTTATTATGCTTTTCTAATTATTTGTTTATGCAATGCAATGATATCATACTGTGTTCAGGTAAAATAATAATCCAGCGTATGAAAACTAACAAACCTTCTTCTCAAAGCATCTCTCCTTCCTCTTCAGTCTAAATTTTGTTAGAGCCACTTCTCTTTGCATGGACCGACTTGAATCACTCTCATGAACTTGGGCTCCCTCTTCACTAGCAGCATCTGATGTGGCATCGACAACTGAGATAGAATTAATCTGGCCAATGGCACCAGAACCTATGCTCTGATGGTGGCTTGTATAGCCATTATAGCAACCACTGTTAGGACTCTGATCATTGGCAAAAGAAAAGTGTCCTCTATCCTCAAAAGTTTTATGCTTCTGGCCTTGTTTATTATCAGTTTGCTCCATGGTACAGCTGACCCTTTGATCAAGAAGGTCACGAAAACTCTGAGAATTTGTGGGCTGATGGTCTGCTTGATGATTCAAATAAGCAAAAGACTGTTTGTGGCTAGCTGCACCGGGACTCGGCAAAGGTGACAGGCCAGATTGTGCAGAATACATTTGAGGCATCACAGCACCAAATCCGTTGATCACATTTTCAAATCCTACACCTCTAGCTGGAATTGGTTGAGAATTTTCTCTTAGCTGAGGGTAGCAAAATGGAGTTTCGGGTAGTCCAGTCCGGGTCCCAGTCACGGAAGCATATTTCTGTGAGCTTATTCTTGAACCATGTGCATCGGAAGTATACTCAGGGGTATGATTAGATTGTTGTTTCTCCGAATTGGTCCCAAGGTCTTTCTGTTGATTACATGTGCTTCGAGATGTGGAGTTTCTTCGCTGCAATGGCTTGTTGACATACCTGCATGAGTTTATATCCACTAGACTGTCAACTGCATCAACATGAACAACAAAAGTAATACCACATCCATCCTACAGTAAGAGTCTTGTTTTGCCATTTCCGTCTGAATACGAATCCTATTTCACTTTTACCATAAATGGTAAGTTGGCCCCACATTCTACCAACTTATTCCACTCTTATTTTATTACTCCATAAAACTAATATATATAAGTGGGACTCATATTCCACAAACTTATTCAACTTACTTTTCTTTACATTCTTAGAACCCATGCCCAAACCAAATAGGACTCCTATTGTGGGACAGTGGTAGTAGTATCGATTATATACATATAAGACTGGGTAAAAAAATGAGGGCTTCATTTGATTTATGGAGATATTCGATGAGATGATACTGGTGGAGGGATCATATTTGATGAGATGATTCCATACTTGCATATAAAAGACGGAGATTGATGAACTATTTACTCTCCAGTCAAAACTCACCGAGAAAATGCTGATGCATCCGAATGGTTTATCCTGCGGGTTTCATCGTTTACTTGATTCACCGAGCCACTAGGATGAGATCTTCTCAGAGACAGATCCAACAGGGGCAAAATATCAAACTTGTTTGTGCTGGTATTTGAGGCGGGACTGGCCAAAGTTCCTTTACAACAGTTACTAAAAGCTCCAATTAAGTCAATAGCCTCTCTGACATGATTATTCTCAGAACCCTGACCAGTGACATTAACTTGTTCCAAAGAAGGGTTCTTGTCCTGTCCTTGTGTGTTTCCATAGTTAACATCCATGCTAGCCACAATCTGCAACCCTAATTTCAAAAAAGACATAAGATGCAAATTGTTAAGCATTTTCATATCCATGGAGGAGCTGAAAGGGTAGATGGTAGATACAATCATACAAGATGCAAATTGATAAGCATATACCTATTCATGGAGCTGAAAGGGTAGATGGTAGATACAATCATACAAGAAAGGCATAGAGACCATTACCTCCAGCCTCATTATCATGCGCTCTTGTTCTTCTGCTTTCTTCTTGACGTTCTTTGAGCACATAAGTATTTACGTTGTCTGAAAGACATTTGTTAGTTTTTGGCTGTAAGAGAGAATGTACATGCTCAACATCTGGTCCTTCAGTTTCCAGCTCCGGCTTCGTGCATGAACTCTGCAGGTATAATCCACAACTTCTGTTTAATCTCAACCTCACACGATGCTTTGGAGTTGTGTTCATTCAATTAGGCATTGAAAATGTAAAAGTTGATGCTTCTATCAGCTGTACCGTCATGTGGATTAGTGGATGAGCCTAGGTTGCTTAGAGTATCAAGTATCCAGAGATGCATCAACTCCTAGAAAAAAAGAGAGCGTGTATAGAATTGAAAATACCTGGGCATCAGTTCCTTTCTCGATGCACTCCCTATTTCTCTGAACACATGCCATATAACCACTTGAATGATTACTTGTAGCATTGTTCTCAGCCGTGGCTTCAATTTTCTGTTGACTTGATTGATTACTAGTACCATTGTTCTCAGCTGTAGCTTCAATCTTCTGTTGCGCCACGCTCTCATCTGGAGGTCCAAGGCCAGCACCACTTGATTGCTTCATGATAAAAAAAATAAATAAAAGAAAATAGAGTGATAAGATTCATTGGTCTTCATGAAACTTTGTTCGTAAAAGAAAAGAACTTGCAAAAAAAAGAAAAAGAAAGAGAAAATTGTTAAAGAAAAATAGAATTGTGCTTACAACTTGTTTCCTCCACACATGCTGCCACAAGTTCCTGAGCTCATTTTTCCTGATAGGCTTTACAAGAAAATCAGCTGCACCTCTCAACATGCATTTGTAAACTATACTGACAGAGTCATATGAAGACATCACTGCATTTTCAAGGAAATGTGATTGAATATACCATAATCAAACCATACTGGAAGAAATATTTGAAGAGCCAAACAAGGTGCATATATGAACGCACTTATCACTGGAATATTTTTACAAATATCATGCTCCATAATTAAAGTGAGAAGGGCATATCCAGAGATTGATGGCAATTCAACTTCTGTCAGAATAAGATCAATGTTCTCAGCTTTAGCTTTCAATACCTCCCATGCTTTCAAACCATCAGAAACTGCCGCAACTGCTTCAAAAGAAGAAGATTTATTTAGTTGCGAACCACTATGCAACAACATCAATCACAAGCAGAAGATTTGCTAACTTGCCCATATAGCGACATAAGATATACCTACATGTACCATCTCCCTCAACCAAACACACGGGGTCTAATGACCAATTTTACATCATCTAATTATTACTAAAGCCTCTGCCAATTCAAATTCAACTATCCAGGAGTTTAGTTGAAATTATCTGAACCACTTAGTCAATTATTGAGCTGGTGAGAGATGCAGAGAATATGACCAAAATTTCCCCATCACTATAGTATAATTATGGTGTTATTCACATCTTTTATGCAGATATTGCCTGATCAGAAAATAGCAGGTATAGAGCGTATTCTTTTACCGGTGATTGACCATCAAAAATGAACACTTTGGAGGCAGAAAGATTACTATATAATTCATATCCTCTTTCTTAATGGAAATCAAGTGGTGTGTATCAAATCTATTATTCTGGCCTCGATCCTAGCTCAGAAGACCACACCAGCTGCTTAAAAAGAATGTATCTCAAGACTGAAGACCACGTTAGGTTCGATAAATCAGTTATCTCACCAGCTCAACCTGGTCGGGTTGCTGCAAGTTAGAGATCATCCTCTTTGCCACATATAAAGCTCCTTAAATGCTAGCAGAATTTGAAAGCGTATAACATATCCTGCGAATATGTTTCTAATTTCAATTGTTCTTGTGAACCCAAGAAACAACAGGCCTCATGGTGCCGACATATAGCCACATAATTTACTCGTGGAATCATATGAAAAGATCAAGGTAGCAATGATCATAAAGAGGCTTTCATGGAAGCTATATTGTGTGCTCATACTAATTAAACAATCAAGCCTAGCTTCATCTAATTAATTTAGCTGATCAACCTCAAACATCTTAACAATCCAGCATCCTCACAACCTAACCATACCCCTAACACGCTGCATCACTTATATCCAAGGTATCAAAGTCTCAAATTAATTAAGCTAAAAAATTAGGCAATACACAAAAAAAAGAAAAAAAAAATGACCCAAAAACAAACCTTTGTAGCTGCATTTCCTGAGAAGTGCAGCAATAATCTGCCTTGTGGAATCATCAGCTTCAACCAATAATACTCTAACGGTTAATTTCGGCAGAAACCTCTCCCACCTAACCAGAGAAGAACTGCCAGCGGCCACCTCCGCCGCAGCGAGGTTTTCGCCGGCGACAGGCATAGTATTCTGTTGCGTGTCGTTTTCAGGTACGGCCGCCATCGCTCTACTCGGCAAAACTTGTCCGAATTGTTGGCGCTTTGAGAGGAGAAGCATGTGAGCAAGTAGCAACAACTGTAGCGGTTGGAGAATTAGCAGTTGTCCACCATTTTTTCCAACCCAAAATATCTCAATTTGGATGGCCTTTTTTCTCAATATTTTCATCTTCAGATGGCCTTTTACTGTGCGCTTTAACCGCAAATTGTTTGATGGCTCAGATTTTTTTGTGATAATTGTGATGTTAACGTTTTTGCAGACTCGCCCCTCAAGAAATTATAACTGTGCTTTTTGCACCTCAACTTTGACAGCTGTGATGATTAATAACCAAAATATGGTGGCATTAAATACATCATCAACTTATGCATAAAGATTTTGGGGGCACCCTAAACGTTCTCTACGGTAGAGTCGGAAAATAGTATGATTGCCTCCTCTTAATATAAAAGTATATTTATTTTTGGTACATGAGTATGTTATATACTTCCTTGGTCTACCATTAGGAGTCTCGATTGACCTTTTTATTCTTCCTCTATTAGGAGTCATGGTTCACTTTTACCATAAATAGTAGGTTGACCTCACTTTCCACTAACTCATTCTCTTCACATTTTATTATAAAATTAATGTATAAAAATAGGTTAAAAAAAATAAAACGTTTCAAAACACCATATCATACACCAAATTGGCAACAAACATCGTTAAAAATCTACTACAGCCACATAAACGCACCCAACACTTTGCGTCATTCTTAAATCTTGTGTTACTCTATCTCCTTCATTATTAGATCTTGAATCAATTACCAATCAAGATAACCCAAGATAAATATCTTTAAATTTTGGTTTAATGTTCACATATCATTGATATCTATCTTTATAAAGTTTGATATATAAATATCTAGAGGTGCGTTATATTGCTAACTATTTAAGTTGCTAACTCTGTTAACTAACTCATTAATACAGTGTATTAAAAATGTTAACATGATGACATCAAAATGTCAACACATAATATCAACACATTATATTGAAGTTTAACAAAATTAATATGTTGACATTTTAATATCATCGTGTTGACATTTTTAATACATTGCATTAATGAGTTAGCAACTAAAGAAAGTTAGCAATTGATCATTAGCCTAAATATCTACGTTTAATAAGAAGTTTTCACTGCTTGAACGTCCTAAAAGGGACTTCAATTATAATACTCATATTCATGAAAAAAAAGGAACTCAACTGCTAACACTTGATTTGAGACATTTGATATGGAGTCCAATTTTGTGGTGGAAAATGCAAATACAAAAGTGTAGGCGTGGGGGATCGGCAAGGTTAAAAGTGGCTGAAAATATAAAATATCTATAAGACTCCAATGAGTGGCCGAAAAATGCCTAGACTACCCCCACATCAAAAAGTAACGCCCCATTGGATTTTGCCTTTATTTTATTTGATAATAAGATATTAGACCAATGGACTAAAATAATATCCTATCCAATTACCAGCATTTTCCTACTTTTTTAGTCTTCATTGTGGGCCCAAATAGAAGATATTTTGTGTCGGATGGATAAGACCTCGACACGTGGTTACAAATACCAGATTTTAAATTTGTGGCAGCCAATTAAGTCTTACTGCTTCGTCAATAACTAAGGCATTTCTTATTTTAAAAATATTTACTTTAACTTAGTTAGAAAAGTAAAAGTAAAAGAAAAATAAATAGAGATCAAAAGAAGATAAAATAAGATAGAGTAAAGTAAGTCAAAAAAAATGTGTTTGACGATTTATCAATTTGGTCATTAACATTATTATTTTGATTATTTGGTCCCTCACAAATAAACTCGGACTCGAATCAGTCCTCACTTAACAGAATCGTAAAAAAAATAGACAGTGATTGCATTTTGACTATAGTAAATTACTAATGGTAATTAATTATACTTAATTATAATTCTTAATTCCTATTAAATTACAAATTATTCATTTTCATTTTGCAACTGATACTATCTTTTTTCCAATTTTGCTAATAGGAAAAGAATTATAATTAGGTATAATCAATTACCATTAGTAATTTAACATAGTCAAATTGCGGTCATCATCTATTTTTTGACGATTCTGTTAAGTGAGGACCGATTTGGATCCGAGTTTATTTGTGAGGGACCAAAAATCAAAAAGATAATGTTAAGGACCAAATTGATAAAACGGCCATATGTTAGGAACCACATTTGGCCTTTACTCTAATTATAAAACATATCAAAACGACAAAATAATTTCATTATTATGGAACATAGGGAGTACTATTTTTCATATAAGTGAACTGTTTTATTAGTCCCTAACGTTTGGGCTTGTGATACCACACACCCATAACAAAAAAATACTCCCTCCGTTCACGAATAAGAGTCCCGTTTTTTCATTTTGGTCTGTCTACGAATAAGAGTCCTGGTTCATAATTACCATAAATAGTAAAGAGACTCCACATTCTACTAACTCATTTCACTCACATATCATTTAAAACTAATATATACAAATGGAACCCCTATTCCACTAACTTTCTTCCACCCACTTTTCTTAACATTTCTTAACACTCGCGCCATTTAGAAACGAGACTCTTAATCGTGGACGAAGGGAGTAGCTCATAACGTTTAATATAATCACGAATGCAGTGTTTTTAGCCAGTTTTCAAACGAAAATGCCCAAATGGCTTGAAGGACATTTTTGGCAATCCCTAAATTCACTGGCCTACGAATTTTGTCACATTTATGTCAGCAACTTCTTATTTCCTAATAAGTTCTGGTACTTCATACGTGATTAAAGTTTTGTCATTATTTGAAAGAAAAAAAACTTCTCATATCCATCTATTTCTAATTAGTGGTAACAATATGGAATACTACTTACTAGTTATATTATATAGGGAATTCACTGAGAAACAACAAAAAAATATGAAAAGTGAAGTTATTTATGCAATAAAATCTAAATCAATTATGCACATAATAATAAAGAAAAATCACATTTAATTAAATGATACATCAATTATTTTCTTAAAAACACTGACATTTAAAATATTATTTCATTATATATCATCGAACTAATTTGTTACTCCAAGCCTAACTTTAAGATTATGATATTTTATGGAGTAATAAATACTAAAATTGATCCTTAAATCAAGGTAAAAATCAAAGAAAAATTAGAAGAAAAATTATGGAGTTCTATTTTGTCATTTCGGTACGTCTCACAATAAAAGTCATATTTCACTTTTATCATCATTGTTAAATACGTAGATGACATACTTGGATTTTACATGGTTTTAGAGGGTGGTTTTGTATGAATTTGAGCATATTTCGTCTATTATTAGGCGTGTTTATATCTACTTCTCTATTATGTTGGTATGTTGACCATTTTATTAAGAATGTGTAGAAATAGGTACAAAATATGTGGATGCGCAGCAGCTTTGGTTTGAGACAATATTTACTGGAGATTTTGAATTCCAATCAGCCCCTAATGCATATCAATCTTTTCGTCTTCGAAAGATCTTCGCGTGGGTATCTCGCACGCCTCAATCGGAGTTCGGTAGAAGAAGTTATGGCCAAAATGGTAAAAAAGATTGAAGATTCAAGCTTCAATTCTTCCGCCAATTGTAATAAATAGTGCATCAAGTTAATGAATGGAAGAATGTGTAGAGGGGAGAAGGATTGGAGGCTCTGAGATGAATTATGAATTAGGTTAAGATGGTATTTATAGGTTGGAAAAAAGGTTTAGAATGGTAAATAATATCTTCCAATTAATTGAAAATATGATATTTTCGAATCCTTCAATGAAAAGGAGAGATTTGGGAAATAATATATTCCTTCCTTGAATTTCCGCCTAATTTCCGTCAGCTTTGACTGCACTGTACAACGTTCGTAGAATAGACATAACTTTCTCCACAGAACTCCGATTGAGACGTGCGAGATATCCACGCGAAGATCTTTCGAAGAGGAAGAGAATGATATGCATAAATCACTGATTGGACTCCAAATCTGATTGCAGAATGGGATCGAACAGAGGCTGCTGCACCTTGGCCTTTTTGACCTTTTTTTTCTATTTTTTTCTATCATTTATCAACAAACACATTAAAAATACCAAATGTATAACATATGCAATTTAAGAACATAATTTGCATGATTGACATTTAAAACGAGTCAAATCTAGCCCTTAAAAACATGCAAAATCCGTGTTTGTCAGTAGACCCCACATTCCACCAACTTATTTAACTCACATTTTATTATAAAATTAATATATATAAATGGAACTCATATTTCACTAACTTATTCAATCCTCTTTACATTTATTAAAATTCATATCATGACTAAATAGAATTTCTATTACAGGAAGGATTGAGTCAGTGGCAGACCCACGTTAGAGCATGAGGATCCCTTGGAACCCCCACCCATTTTTCATATTACTATATACTAGTATTCATACATCAAATACCAAATAACTATGCAGTGTAGTTGGTCGCTACTTGTATTGTTATCCCAGGCTTGAAACTCTGCTGTTGTCAATTTTATTGTTATTTTTTTGGATATATTCACTTAACTAGACAGCTAAATAAAATCAGTTGTTCAGTAACTAATCCATTTGTCTGATTCTTAAAAGCTATATTATTAGCTATTAGCATTTAATTCATTAATATTTTTTTCATACTAATAATTTTATGTAATTTGTGTTTATTTTCTTGTTTATGTAAATATGAGTATTATTGTAAGATCACTAAATAGTAATCTTTATAATATATGTAAAGTAGCAAGTACATCATATAATGTTAATAAATTTAATCTCAAAGGTATACTTTTATTTAAAAAATCTATATCCTTCAATTATTTCACCGTTGATATTGTTATCGTATATACTTTAATTTATATTGTTCATTTTCAAATTATTTATCTTTTAGCTCCGTACTGTTCATGTCGCAACTGTTTTGGCGTCATTGATACTAAAAATATGCAATAATTATTATTATTAATTTGGACCCCACAGTAATAAAACTCGGCGTCCGCCGCTAGATAGAGTATATAAGTTATTCTTTCTACCACCATTTGGTTTTATAACTAACATGCATAGATTTTTATGTATAATAATATCAAATCAGCAGTGCATCTTAGACCATCTCCAATAGTACTGCAAAACCTAAAATGCAGTAGAATAATACCTCCAATGGTACTGTAAAACCAATCCTATTATAGGTTTTTAAAGAAAAAATACCTATCTTTAGGTTTGTACTAAAAGTATACCAAAAATACTTTTATAGTTTGAGTTATTGCATTCAAGTCCAAATCAATTCATATTTATCAAAATAGAAGAAGAGAAGGAAGAGAAATTAAAATACAGTGAAAAAGAAAACTTACAAGGAGAAGAAGGCAGCGGAGAAGAAGAAGATATGAATTAACCTAATCCGATCTTATTAATATTTGATTTAGTTATTAAATAATAGGCTGACCCAAATTAATATTATACTCCATTATTCAATATAATTGGAAAAAAAAAATCTATTACTACTATTTACTAAGAATGAGCCGTCACTTTATTCCACTATGGAAACCCAATTTTATTAAATAGTTAGATAATAACTGTACAAATAAAACCTATGGAAACTATTAATTTATTAGTTAGTAATTAAATACTATACGTACATTACTATATTCAAATCAAATATGCTATCATAACAAAAAGATAGTTAAACATAACTAATAAAAAATGATGTATAATATAGAAATTTTAAAATAGAGAAACATAAGCCCAAATAAATAAAATCAAAACAGAAGACTGATAATTAAATTAAATTTTTAAATGAGTTTTAATTTGAGTTTTAGTTACTTTATGTGTACGTTGTAATATTTTTTATAGTACTTTTATTGTATTTAAATTTTCTACATTTTTTAATTTATCATTCAATGAATAATAGATTTCATATTTAGTTATATTAATTAATAAATCTTATATTATATTATTTAATTTATGATATTGATAAAGTGCTATAAGGTTAGTGTGTAATTTAGATAAAATATATAGGTGTCAATGAAAAGTATAAAAAGTTAGTGGCGGAGGAATATTCTTTTGAATTTGAGTTTAGTGTAAATGGTTGGAGCAAAATCAATATTTAGTGTAAGATTTACACTAAAATAGGTTTGAGTTTAGTGGAATGGTTGGAGATGCTCTTAATCTTTAAATTTGGACAAGTGGACAAACATAATTAGAAAAAAAAAGGGCCAAACCCCTCCAAACTTCCTGCTATACTTAACAGAGTAAAGGCCAAATGTGGTCCCTAACATATGACCGTTTTATCAATTTGGTCCTTAACATTATCATTTTAATTATTTGGTCCCTCACAAATAAACTCGGACCCGAATCGGTCCTCACTTAACAGAACCGTCAAAAAATAGACGGTGATTGCAATTTGACTATATTAAATTACTAATGGTAATTAATTATACCTAATTATAATTCTTAATTCCTATTAAATTACAAATTATTCATTTCATTTTGCAACTGATACTATCTTTTTTCCAATTTTGCTAATAGGAAAAGAATTATAATTAGGTATAATTAATTATCATTAGTAATTTAATATAGTCAAATTGCGGTCATCGTCTATTTTTTGACGGTTCTACTAAGTGAGGACTGATTCGGATCCGAGTTTATTTGTGAGGGACCAAATAATAAAAAAGATAATGTTAAGCACCAAATTAATAAAACGACCATATATTAGGGACCACATTTGACCTTTACTCTACTTAATAACCAAATTTACAAGTGCCAAAAATCTCTGTCATTGTTAAAATAAAAAATCGAATAACGTTGTACTGACAAGATGGTTTTGAAAATTATATCTTTAAAAATTTTAATATAGCTAACCTTTAAAATTAGAATATACTACTGCTACTATATTGTATAAATACAGTAGACATTTATGAACGATAAGGAAATGTTGACGAAATATGAATTAGCGTATTTAATGGAAAAAGAAGTAAGAAAAATTGTTTTGCAACTTCAAATAACACGAAGTTACTAATACACCCTTGGAAGATTTATCTGGCTGTAATTTGGTTAAAGAATTGGAGGGCAGATTGGGCCAACACGGATAGTATCTCTTGGATATTATCATTGGGCTTGTAGTTAGTCTAACTTTCCTATTGGGAACACCCACTATATATGTATTAATGTATATGTTCACGTCTAATCAAAGAAAAAAAAGGCAAGCTTCCATAATTAAATTTGCAGAAATTAGAAAAATAAATAAATTACGCGCGACATGCGGCCATAAATCAAACTAAAATAATAAGTGGAGTACTTTATCTTCACTAAAAGTATCAAATTTAGAAATATAAATAAAATTACGCGTGACATGCTGCCATATATCACATGAAAACAATATTTATCTTCACTAATAATAACCCGTGGAAGCATAACAAAGAAAGAGACGTTTTAGTTGATAAAATATTTTCCCAATCATCCAATAAATTGGGGATATGAGTAATTTTTTAATAGATTGAGAATTGTTTGTTTTTTATAAAAAAAGAGAGAGAAAGAAATACTACTAGCATAGCAAAGAGAGATGGAGGCGCTTCTTGTTTGTAACATTGTGGTACATAGAAATTTAGTTCGTGGAATTGAAATTGAAACCTTTAAACTCATATCAAAAGTTTTATATTATAAAAATATTTGAATTTAAAATTAAATTATAATTCTAAATCTCTCAAATCAATAAATTTGAATTTTAAATCTAAAATAGACGATTGGAATATTAAATACTAGTACTAGTTATAATTTGAATTTTAATCTCTCAATTCCAAAATTTGAATTAGATAATTGAAATTTTAGATAGTTATAAATTAGTTACCTTCACTATAGTGCACATAGAATGCATACACTACACACATTGCAAACAATCACACATTGTATGTGTGTGTGTGCAATGTGTATTATTTTGTGTAGTGTGTATGCACAAATTCTTTAAATTTAATTTCATATCAATTATTCATTAATTAAACATAAGATTTGAGATTGAATTGAATTTTTTTCCACTTCAATTTCATTGAATTTTAATTTCACTTCAATTCTAATTTCATATACCAAATAAATACAAATGGATGAATACCGAATATATCATAAACGAATACTCCAAAATTATGTTTATAGATTTATCATTAAAGTTTAATTCATTGTGGGATGACTTAAAATGGCTGCAATGCGATCAATACTAGTGGTATATTAGCTCGAAATATTTTATGTTTATCTATATATTAGTTCGAAATATAAAGTCGTACAAATCTCCAAATTTCCAAAAACAGCTAATCCTTCCGAGTTTTAAACTCTCATTTCATTCCAAGTAATAATATCTTTAAAAACTAGTAGTACAAAATTTTATATCAATTCAGTGGTATTACATACTCCATTATTTTTTCAGATGAGTTAAATGACCATGCATTTTGTGAATTTCTATCCTCCTATCCCCAACTAAAAAGCAAAAAAACACTACCTTTGGATGTTTTTAGTTTAAAGTGGAGTATATTCTATTGTGGATTTCGACAAGGATTACGTAGATTCTAGTGCATTGGCCGTGTTTTCACGATGAAACAGTCCTGAGCACTAGTTAAATTTCAAAATAACAATAATTTGAATCTATTATTATGATAAAACAGATGATATTATGATTTATGATAACGACCAACATACTAAAAGGTGATTAACCTATTTGCTAAGTATCATTTTACATTGAAGCCACAAATTAGCTTATTAGGGCCTTAGCCTTAGGGGAGTTCATTTAAAACAATTCAGATTGTATAATTTAGTAGAATTCCTTAAAGCTTCGATTTAATAAAACAGAGATAACTTCTTTTTAAGTCCACGAAGTTTGCCAAAGTATCATTTTAGGTCCGTGAACTTTGAAAATATCATTTGAGGTCCATCAACTATGGGATAATATCATTTGAAGTACTTTTTTACTATTTCCAAGTTTTTCTAGACGAAAATACCCTCAATACCTTAAAGGGTATATATTTTTAATAAACTTATCATATATTCATATTTTTTATAAATATCTTTACAATATATTTTTGACGATTTTTCTAAATATAATTTGACCTTTAATATTATCACTTAATTTTGTGACATGCAAGTTAAATTGCTTCTTCAATTATTTATATTAAAAGAATTTTTAAATTGAATATAGAACTTCTTTAATAATAAAAAAATTGAATAAGGATTATTTCTTGCATGTCATAAAATTAAGTGATAATATTGAAGGTCAAATTATATTTAGAAAATTCATCAAAAATATATAGTAAAGATATTTATAAAAAATATGAGTATATCATAAGTTTATTAAAAATATATATCCTTAAAAATATTGAGGGTATTTTCGTCCAAAATAACTTGAAAATAGTAAAAAAGTACTTCAAATGATATTACTCCATAGTTGATGGACCTCAAATGATATTTTCAAAGTTCACGGATCTAAAATGATACTTTGGCAAAGTTCGTGGACAAAAATGATGTTCCCTCTCATAAAATAAATAGTAGTACTATCGAACACGTAAATTAAATTTCAATTTTTGTTTTTATTACAAGGGCCTTAAAATGTGAAAGACATAAACGCGTGTTTTATGTTATTAATTTGAAAAGAATGAGTTTTGAATTGCATACATGTTGGCAACATGCATTACACCATTATAGAGACGGTGACACCTCAAAAACAAACACGCAATTGCTTAAAATACTATTACATGGGAAATTAATATAACATCATTTTTGCTAATAATGGTGAGGTCAGTTTTGTATATTCCATGTAATTGTTAGTAATACTAGTCTAAATACAAATTCGATAAATATAATTGGTTCGATTTCTGATGCATCGAAAGCATTTTGCCACAAATTTTGAGATACCCTTTTCCTCTTTATGCCTAACACCCTGCTTTCTTGGATTCGATTGCTTCTATTCAGAGAGAGAGAGAGAGAGAGAGAGAGGAATATGGTGACCATTGAATTTCTTGATATTATCTGGTTGCTGGTTTGTAAGAGGAAATAACACATGGGTCAAATAATTTAATTTTTGCTCTTTGCTTTGAGGAACCTCTCACATGTTCCCACCACGGCCTATAAATGCTCATTATTGTCCTCGAAATTTTATATCTTACTATATAGTATCTTGAAAAAAGAGGAAAACTAGTGGGATGGATCCATGCAAAAAATGTTGATTTGGTTTTTCTGTGTGACTTGTTTCAAGTCTTTTAAGCTACCATTTTCCTGATAACTTGTCAAGAAAATGAATGAGTTTTTGAAGTGATGAAAGTTGTCTCCCAATGTGAGGAGCCATGTACAAGAGAATTTGTGTAAAGCAATAGAAAAACAGTTATATAGGATAAAAAATGTACGATCTTTATCAAATTGTGTTGCATTGATGAGTTCTTGAAAATTTTAGGTGACTCTGTTTGTGGAGAAACATGGGGTGGTTCAAGCAGAGGTGGATACGAGCTCACTTTTAGGTAGCATAGATTTTGTATCATCCGTTGTGGAGAGGAAGTTGAGGAAGATCGAGGAGAAAGAGTCGGACCATGGTCACCGTATGAAAGGCACCAACAGGCTGAATATTAGGGAGGCTGTTTGTTCAGAGTTCAATCTATCATATCAAATGCTTTTATCTTTTATATACTTAGATTTGCAAGCTTGTCTTAGTCCAGATGCTTTTGGCTATATACTGTTTACTCTCTTTCTCCAGGTATTCAACAAGTTGAGTTACTTTCTTTCACATTTGTAGCAAGAATGAAGCAAGTTTTCATCAATCCATATACTATCAACAATTAATGTAGGTAAAAGAATCATGAACGGAAACATAAAAAATCTCGTGTTCAAATTAATTTGACCTGGTTATCGATTTACAGTTTCTTCTACAATCACCATGTGAATGTGACGAAATATTTATCAGCTGCGATTATCTATTTCATCTCTCGGAGTATCGACAATCATCTTAGCTTCCAACTTTGATGATTGATGGAGGAATCTTGGAGCCTTTGTTTAATTCAGGTCATGAATCTTGTTTAACCGGTACCTCCTCTTTCTTCTTCTTCTTCTTCTTCTTCTTGGTTGAAAACGTGGCAACAGATACACTTAACAGCTTGTTGATAGACATCCCCTCACCTAAAGTCTTCCTCTTCTCTTCATACCTATGCTTGATGCGACCATCAAGCTTATAACCAAGAAACGCAGGAAACGACAGCAACTCCCCAACTTCGCGACCCATTTCCTCAGTCAAGTAATCCAACTTCTCCTCCAACGACTCGTGGTTATACTGCAACACCTGCGGATGTTTCTTGCTCATATCCAAGATGTCCTCACAAGTCAATCCGTAGTTCAAGAACACCCCGATCACCTCTTGCAAATTCTTGCAGCTGCACCTCGTCACAGCTCCCATTGCCATAGCCAACTCCTTTGTTCTGTTCCTGTACCCGATTTTCACCATGAACACCAATTTATTGGCTAGATTCTCTTCAAAAGACAAGCTCAGAAACAGAGGCGCTTTCATCAAGAACTTGTACAAATCCTGCGAACTCAATCCACACTGCTTGAGAAAATCAATCCTTGGCTGCAACTTCCTCTTCCTGCTCGCGCTGAACAAACCGGGATAAACAAGAACAATCTTGAAAATCTCCTCATAGCTCAGCTCAGCGTAGGAATTCAAGAACTGGACATGGTCTTTTAAATGGTCCACCGTGTAAGCCAACACAAAGGGGAACTTGTGCAAGACCGTGCTGGTGGCAGCCTCATCTCCGCCACTCAACTCGAGGATGAACCCAACTCTTGGGATCAACTGAGCATCCAAATCATAGTTGAGAATAGCAGGTCTACGAAGGACCAACTCGGGACCCCCAAAACGCTGCAGAAAGGCGAGCATTCTCTCAAATTCCTGCAATGATCTAAGGCACAATGCCTTGGTCAAATTGACATTGTTAAGCACGCGAGCAAGCTTTTCTTTTGGAACACCAAACTCAAGCAGCAATTGCACTTTCCTCTCGAATCCCACCATAAATCGAGGGTCCGTTGCATTAAAGAGGCGTTCGACCTGGGCTGGCTCGATTTTCCCTTTCAGTTCTGAATCACCATTAATAGCAATCAAGCTCAAAACTCCATTGATTTCTTCAGCGGTTAATAAATCCGGTCTTTTCGAAATTAATCTAGAAAGAGTAGCACCATATAATCCAGCAGACTGCAAAAAATGAATTCTACTACGAATAGATTCAAAAGGAGTTAATCTCAGAGCTGCATTGGCATCTATAATTGTGTTCGTTTCTTTCTCATTAAATCCCATTTCTTGAAGCAACGAAAACAGCATTATACCTGATAAAACAAGATTAGCATAGAAGAAATAAGAATCTTTAGCGACCCATCATTTAACCTAATTTCAATTTAAGGAAAAAAACGACGGACTTGGAGTACAAAATCAAATAACACAATTATTCTCTTTTCTACTTCGATTCGAAAGCGCCAGGCATAAACAAAATAGTAAATGTGTATATAATATTACCGGAGTCGGAGAACGTGGGAGTAGAGTGATTGCCATTAATGGCGAGAGCGCCGCAGCGGCAGCTGAGAAAAAGGCGATTGTTTGCGAATTTGTGACGGGTAGAAGAATTACAAGGCGGAAAAAGGGAGAAAGCGGAAGCTGGGAAGTAAAGCGAAGGCGTTTGGAGTGGATAATTGGGGGGTAGGGTGAAGGGATTTGCAGCCATGGATGAGAAAGAGGAGTAATCCTTTGAGAGAGTGATGGATAGGCATAGGCTATTGCTATTCTGTGCATTCGTGCCGGTTCATGCTTCATTTCTGCGCACATTAAACCGGCCGAGTTTTCATTTCAACGGCCAGGTTTCATGTCTGAATAACTGTACAAAATTTTATTAACTCCTACTTATCTCTAATCAGTTTCGCAATCTTAAAAATCAATTGAAAAATAAATTTAGTAAAATTCCAGTTTTGCAATTCTATAAATTAATTGAAAAATCCTCTGTATTTATTCACACTCATTCCATAATGACTTTTTTAAAAAAAATTTGTAGTATTTGATATGATAGACTAAATAGTTAAAAAATCATACGTCAATGTAATCTATTCGTACATAGAACAGCATTATTTGTTGAAAACAACAACAATATGTTATAATTGTGCAATCAAATTCTTTTACCTTGCAATAATTATGAACAAATCTAAAGTTGAAAGTTTTTCGACTAATTTTTAAAGTTACAAGGGAGCAGCATGAATTTGAACCAAAATAAGAGCTATTATGATTTCGTTAGGATAGGATCGTTAAAGATAGACTAATCAGCCCGTCCTAAAATTTGAAATGAAAAACTTTTGGACCGGGCTGGTATTTAGTGTATGGATTGGATCAAGGTGAGCCAATCCACCCAAAATAATTGGCCCACGACGGAGCCCCACTTTGAGTCATGGACTCAGCTAAGGGTGAACCATGCTTGGTCTGCGCCCCAACCAACCACAGTCCTCACCTTAGGCTTTGGTAACTCAACATTCTAAAATGGAGAAATACCACTTAGAATGGTCCAATTCTACCGGCATGGTGGACCTTCCCTGTGTAAAAGGGAAATGGACACATATGCCCACAAGGCCATATAATGTAAGAGTATGAGGCACATAGGGTTAGTATCAAGCCATCAACTAGCAATAAATTAGGAAAACTAAAGCAGTGCAGAAATATACTTCCAAATAAATTATCTTGTCAACTTATGAATATAGATCAATCTGATGAGTTACCATCAAGTCTAGTGAACAACAATATAGCATAGTTACAAGTTTCAATGCAATGCTTATATGCACAAAACAATGAGGCATCACACTTCTAGTATGCCTGAGCCAATCAGAATAGCCCATAATATGAGTATGGCGGCCAATGAACTTTGGATTGTGCAGAAATAGAACTGCTTGATGAATGCTAAGTTTAGCATATTCCAGGAGTCAGGTACCTGAAACACTCAATGATTGCTTATCACAACAGAATATCGCAGTCAAGTATTTTGCAGGTTCAGAACCAGAATAACCAATCACATCCTTAATTTCTCTTTTGTTTGAACTTCGGAAAGCTTTTGGAAATACTTGTTCCGTTTTTCTTCCCAGCATGTATGCTCTTGATAAGAATAACTGATGAGTTCCCATTTTCCAAGGACCTGGAAAGCCATGAGATGCATCTGTTATGTAAGACATGTGAATGCGTGTGTGCAAGACACAGAAATATAAATGAGCATGCATCTCTCTTACAAGGATTGGTGTTTTTTGTTAGTCCCTACAACTTTGTTTGAGTGCTTATCATGAACTTCAGGTGCATTGGTCTGATAATTCACCTGTGGAGCAAATCATGAGCCACATATAAACATCAATACAAGCATGCGACACTATAAACATGTTTTACTCTCTCCTCAGAGATCAAGATGAGATGCAACAAAGAGGAATGGAAGTATCAATATTCTCAAACAATCAACAATAATAAATATAAAAGTATGAGATCTCGAGAGCCAAACAGTAAAAGAATGTACTGTTAACTCAAACAGATGCAGCGCTAAAGTGATGGTTTCCTTGAAGACAATTATGACAACAAATGACTGAGTAGGGTCTGATCACCAGACTAATTACATAATCAATCAGATAGGAATTACAGCCTAAGCATGGCAATGATGGCATACCACTATATGTACTGCAACATAATATGCATATTCATCAGTTAGCCTAGTTTATAGCATTCAACCTTGCCAAATATACAAATATCTCATTTTCAACTATAGGAGTATCAACCCCAAGAAAATCTGATTGTATTCCCAAATTTCCTGCACTGTATAACTAATGATCACGACGAAAATTTTCTGGCATTGAATGGACAAAACAAAGTATCCTGATGAACAAACAGAATTAAAAGATTCAGACCAATCACAATCAGAACTCCAGAAGCAAATAAATTAAGATTATATGTATATATATATATATATATATATATATATATATATATATATATATATAGTGTTTAGCACTTAGTAGTAAGCACACTAGCCAAATTAACAAGCAAACAGAAGACTGCATGTACCAAAATATTGATTGCATACAGGATAAATAGCTCCAGTCACCATATAAGCTAGCATCATATTAAGGCACATAAATATCATCAAACTAGTATACAAATCAATGAGTATTCCTCTATGATCATATCCCTTATCTGTTACAAACTATAAAAGGCCACGCAACAGAAATTACTGATTATAACACCAAGCAATGGATAGTTAATGCCATTTCAATCAATAAACAACCTATAGCCAACAACAGCTACTTAGCCACTCTTCAAGCTGTTAATCAAACACTCACAAACTCCTAGAAAGCTTGGAACAACAACAAATTATCATGGCAAAAGCAATCAATTAGAAACATAATAAGTAACAAACTGTAAATCAACAAAAAAATTCAGGAACATACTTTACTCAATGGTGGCATTGACAAAGCGCACTGCTCACCAACCCCATCCTTCTTATCAACCTTCCACTTCTTAACTCCATGTCGATGATCCTCCTCCACGGTCTCACACATCTTCCTCTTCTTTTTACCCCCCACATTCTCACTCTTCCCCTTCTTATCCCTCACTTTCCACACATTTTTCTTCCGGTACAACAGCTTCTCAAACTTCCATGACTCGTAGCTTGTATCAATAACTGTCACTTCCGTCCGAGAAAAGCCCGCCAAACTAGCATCCCTCTTAACCCCCTCCTCTTCCGTTTCCCATCGATCCAACATTTTCACTCCCTCCACTCCACTGTTGGTGTCGTTTCCCCTCAACAATGTCACCTTCCCTGGAGCTGCATCGTCGTTGCCGGAAAATGCACAAATTTTAGGGTTTGGCTGTTTGCGGGCGGATTTTTTGAAATTAGTTGAATTACTGCATTTATCCCCAAAATTGAATAGCTCATTGAGAACACCGCTCATTATACATAGCAATTCCTTATCCTCATTTTGAGTCGGATCGCGAATGGAGACGGAATTCGGTTGGGGAGGCGGTGGTTCGAGTGGCGGAGGATTAGGGTTGTGGAGGAAGCTTTCGAGACCGGTGGCGTCGGCAGGGAAGCCCTTGGCGGCTCGCAACCGGTCCAGCCAGGTGGAGCCGGATTTTCTGCATAGCATGGCCGGAGGAAACAGAGAGAGGAAATTTGAGTTGGTAATCACAGAAATTAGTTGAAAGCAAGGCGATAGCGACACTTTTGTAGTGCAGTTTAATCGATAAATAAATATTGTAGTAGTTTATACTTTTAATAAAAATATTATTAGAACGAATTTTCACAAAATTTCGTGATGATAAATAAGTGTGAGTCAAAGAGTCGTGTAAATTGCAATACCGACCTATGTCCAAATTTACATCATGTGCATATATTTATATTCAAATAATTTTATAATTTAGTTATATTAAATTTTCATAATGTATATTAAAATATTTTTGCTATATACCGATGTTGAAATTGCGTGGAGTCGTCATAATTCATGGCCCAATAGATAGACTGTTGGTCTACTAAATTTACAGATCTTGAGTTCAATCCGAGTCGATTTATACAGTATATATGTTTGATTGGATTATGGTACTACTAAGCTCTTGCGCAACTTGGTACTCCCTCATTGCAGGTCAAGGGCCACTCATCCAAGAAGTGATAAATAAGTAGACAGTAGTATGTTTAACAATATTACATTTGAATTTTGAAACCATATTTTTCTACTCAAACTGACGTAATATCAACCTGAATTTTTTTAGTATGGCTACTTGTTTGTTATGCAATAATAATGACGATAATATAATTTTATTTAGAACAATAATGACGATAATAATAATTGTAATATTAGCATATATTAATATGGAGTAGTATAAAAGATAAAACTAAAGTAGGTTATCTAGTGTGACGTGGAATACTCCCTCCATCCGCCATTAGGAGTCCCATTTCTTGGCGGCCCGAGTTTTAAAAAATGTTAAGAAAAGTGGATGAAAAAAAAGGTAGTGGAATAGAAGTCCCACTTATATATATGAAAAAGGTAGTTTTAAATGAAACGTGAGTAAAATGAGTTAGTGGAAAGTGAGACCCTATTACCTATTTATGGTAAAAGTGAACTGGGAATCCTATTCGCGGACGGACTAAAATGGAAAAACGGGCCTCATATTCGCGGACGTAGGGAGTAGTTTATAATTAGTAAATGTTTTGAATTAATTATATCAATATTAATCTGGAGTTCTTTTAGGTCAGTGAATATTAGAGCATCTCCAATGGACGGACTTCCCGGACGTCCTTCCCGTGTCGTCACTGCTCAACCTGCACACTTTTAAAACATATGTAAAGCTGAATACTTGATGCACTCAGTGGACATATGCCAAAATATACTTTTCATAAAAATATTTATCATACCCATTGATTGATGTCGCCCCGCGTCTCTGCCCAGCTTCCCGCACCCAACAGCCAAGAGCGGGGCACCGAGGAATCCAAAAATTATAAAATGAAAAATCTTTATAACTATATTGACTCACGACAAACAGGATTGATGCCAAAATTTGAGCTAACAAATTTGGGTGGAACTAATTTACAATAGAGTCAGTTGATACCAATAATTGGAGCATATACATTCCGTTATAATGACGTGTGATTGTAGTAGATCTTTCAAAAAAAAAAAACAATTATTTGGTATGATAATATTTTTTGGGGGAAATAATATGATTGTCCTTATAACAATTTTGAAATAATGTCATAACTTTGTTTTGATTTTTAATACATAAAGTGAAAAAAAATTCGTTTTTTTTCTCATCTTAATTATGAATTGAGTGTACTTATAAAATTCTATCAATATGTATAAATTATGAATTGCAATTTTTTCATTAAATATCAATGTTAAATTTAATTCATTAGTTATATTAGTTATAATGCTGAATGAAGTTATATGTTGAAATAAACTAAAATCTCATCGTAATTATGAGTTAAATGCACATATAAGATTCTATGAATAAAATATGTAATCTAATTTGAATTGTAGTACTAATATTTATTAAAAATATGGATATGTATATTGAATTTTTTTTCAAACTTACTACGTTTATATAATTTTGTTTTATATTTATGCATATTTATGAAGGAGATTGATAATTGCTAACTAATTAGCAATTTCAAATTAAAACTAAATCTTAGCTATTAGATTAAAAGATATAATGGTTGAAATAATGCCACATACATTATAATTTTAATTAAGAAAATTAATAAATAAAATTAGAGGGTATTAATGTCAATTCTCTTTCATTAAAATCATCTTAAAACTTTAAATTTACGTAACTCTCTCGATTTAAATTATTTTTTCGCAAAAAATATATCAAATTAAAGATAATTTTATAAGGATTCCAACGAGATCTCAATTGCATATGTTACGACGACGTTCGGATGATGAAATTTGATATTTTTTATTTTAGTTTTCGTAAATGTTGATAACCAAATTTTTATCAACAAATCCATCAAAAAATCTCAATAAAACCATGTAAAAATCTCAATTAAACCATGTAAAAAATCTCAATAAATATGTGTTATTTTCTTGTACTGGTGTTGATATTCTTATGTCATATTGTTGGTATTTGCAATACACTATGTTGATATAAAAACACATTCACGAAAATTATCATATGATAACATAATGACGATATTACCCTTTTGTTGATATTTTGTCTACTATTTATTGAGATTCGTAAGATTTAATCTCATCCACTCATTTTAAAATGTAAGGGTGGAGATTTGGTCTTGATTTTGAATTAGGGTGCTATAAGTATTAGAATATGACCCCATTTATCAATACACTATCATTATATAATAAAATTATTCTTTTTTTGAAATGTTTTACACAAATTATACTAAATTCATAAGTATTTATATCACAACTTTGTTTTAATAAAATTAACTTCTTTTATCGAATGTATCGGTGTATGCATTTATTTTTGCATAATTTTATAGTTTTAGACCTATATTATGATATTATTTTATTAATATGTAAAATATAATAATCAATTTTATTATGAAAGGAGCGTTTTAGAAAAATATTATACTAATAGTTTGAACTTAAATTGGGTAATTGACTTCAATATTTTTCGTATATTATCCTAAATCAAATCTACAGCAGTAAAATAAAAAACTAATGTAACATTATTTACTCAAGAAAAAATATTTAATGTGTAAAATATAATAATCAATTTTGTTAAAAAAGAAGAGTTTTGGTAAAATATTATACTAATGGTTTGAACTTAAAATGCACAATTTCAGGTTGGGTTAGTGGTTGGTTTCTTTTTCGGGTTAGGGTAAGAACCTGCTGCTTTCGGTTGGTTTAGATTTTTTAATGGGTTAGGGTTTAGGTTTTGTTTTTTTTTTTCCCCCTCGGGTTAGGGGTTGGATTTCGGCTTTTTTTCGGGTTATGGTTTATGTTTAGGGTTTGGATTTTTTCTTTGGGTTTGGGTTTTGTTTTTTTTTTTTGTCGGATCAGTGTAGGGTTTAGGGTTTGGGTTTTGGATATATATTATTGGTACGTGTTTGTAGTTTTTGTATTAGATAGATATTTGAATGATTTAAATTAATAATTATAATAAATAATTTTTCATTTAATATTTATACTGCATAATAATTTGATATAATACTACATTTTAAAAGTAAATACAATGTGTCGTGCATCGCACGGGTATGACACTAGGAGGGTTTTTAGGAATTAATTTAGGCTCATTAAAAGAATGCCATTATGAGTACGATCGCAAACAACATGAGTATGATTTTAAAAAATGATAAATAAAAATTCAGTTGAAAATAATAAAATGAGTCGTGCATCGCATAGTTGTGACACAGGAGAAATGGGTTGAAAGGAGATCGACAGTGTGTTATAACTGATACGCTAATTCCTATATATGCATATCTGACGTTACCAAATGAAGTATACCTATTTCAACAGATGATAGAACTAAAACTACAAACAATAGAAAAGGAACCAGCCTTAAGGAATCCAATAACGATTTCACGAACTACAGCATCCCCCATGCAAAATGTAGAAATCGGTATTAACATTCATTCTTATTTACTTCTCAAAATACAGAGATTATACATCTTATATAGGCTACACTAGCACAATATATGGTAAACCTTAATTACTTTAATTGGCATTCTATCTGTGGTAAAGATCCTTGCATATCAATCATGTATCATATTCTTGATTTCTTTCCTACACTCCCACTCAAACGGGATTCCCGATACTCAACTTGCCTAATACTTCTCGGAATGACTTTGAAGTCACCGCCTTTGTCAGAATATCGGCCAATTGGTCTTCAGACTTGATATATGGCATCTCTACCACCTTAGCTTCAATGTTCTCCTTGATAAAAAGTCTATCTACTTCCATATGTTTGGTTCGATCATGCTGAACCAGATTCTTGGATATACTGATTGTTGCCTTGTTATCACAGAACAGCCTGCATGGTTGTATAGAGCGAAGATCCAACTCTGTCATAAGCCTCCTAAACCATAATATATCTGTCAACCCACTTTTGATTCCTCTGAATTCTGCCTCTGCACTAGATAGTGCCACCACTTTCTGCTTCTTACTTCTCACTTCTCCACGTCACAAGGTTACTGTCGCACCCCAACTCTTATGACATATGTTCTCATAATAAATAGATCTAAAATTTTAAAATAAAATAATCCATACGGAAAGTATCTGAAACACACATATTATATAAGTTCAAAAACCAACATTTATCAAGTACATATTTCTAAAAACATTCTGAGTTGTAGTGGAACCCTCTTGCCACTCTATATATTATACACTGATTTACATGCAAAAATGACGAGGGGAAGAAGGTTGCTATAATGCATCAGCTGCCGACCCTGATAACATGTGGAGTTCCTATGACCCATGTCAATCAAAAACTTCACTAATATCTTATTCTTGAAAAATATTAGTGGTTTATATGAGCCACAACTCAGTGTATATAAATCTTACCTTTAATTCCACATCCCAAAATCAAACATATTCTTTAACCAATATATATAACAATAATCAACAAATATTAAAATTAATTCCATATACATATGCATATGCCACTCTGTTCAGTTTATTATTCTGTGACAAATCAAGCCTGGTATCTGCCCGGGATTCCATTGTATATGACCCGAAGGTCCCATTGCCTTTGTACATATATATATGATCCGAAGGTCCATTGCCATTGTATATATGATCCGTAGGTCCCATTGCCATTGTATACATATATATGACCCGAAGGTCCGTTGCCATTGCGTATATGACCCGTAGGTCCATTGCCATTGTATATGACCTGTAGGTCCATTGCCATTGATATCAGACTCAGGGCATGACTGTCACAGATCCTCTTTAATCCAATGATTCAAATAATTCCAAAATCATGTGCAAACATATCAATTGCATCAATTACATATTTCTATCGTATAATTCATTTACAATATATAAAATATATCCATTGCACCAATCACATATCCATACCATATTCCACCATCTATATCAAATAACACATAATTATATCAGAGTCACATCATATAATCAAATTATTCACTTTATTTAACACCTAGCACAGAAGCACATAAAACATGTAAAATTAAAAGTGTGATTTATACACACCTGATTAAAACAGATAATGTCTCATGTTCCATAGCCCTCAATCCTGAAACTGAGAATATGCGTGCACTTCCTCTTCTAAATTCCACCCCTCTCGTTTATTTGTCTTTTCCTAAAGTTCCTTTCGTTTTAAAGTTCTGACTCACATGTTCCCATAGTAATTCTTTTCTCTTCTTTTTCAATTAGTAATATAATCAAATAAACCTACTCAAATATATTAATTAAATGCCTCTCCACTTTTTTGTTGTGTTAATACGTGTACTTCAAATAACTACATAATTGCAATCCTACATTTATAAGCCTACACGTGGGACTCTAAAATGAGTCCTTATCACAAATCTCGTCTTCATGGCTCATGCATAGTACTAGTATATATTTGTGTTTACATAATATATATCCATGCACATATAAACTTCCATGTACACAAAAACACATACGCACACACTTATAATATTAGTATATGATAATTAAAGCATAATATATATTATAGGCATATAACTCAATTAAGTTAATCATCTAACTTTATAATTATGTTTACAAAAAAATTCTATTCATTAGTCAAAAAATTATTCTTATGATACCAATAAAATACATATAATAGGCATTCAAATTAAAGTAAAATATAAAATGGTACATGTTTTGGGTTAGGGATGTCACAGTTACCTCCCACAAAGGTAAAATAACTAGCAGTTGATTTTCTATCATTCGGATTGTCGGCCCAATCCGCATCAGTGAAACCGTGAATCTCCATGTGACCATGCTTCTCAAACATAAGTCCATGTTCAGCTGTCCCCTTCAAGTATCGAACTATCCGCAGAGCTGTCTCCCAATGTTCTTTTTCAATTGACAAACTTCACCATCTTGGAATTCTTTTGTGAACCCAGGAGGGTAAAGACAGGTTTTGGCAACTCTCCGTGGAGGAAGGCATTAGTCACATTAAACTGATGAAGTGGCCAATCCTTGTTGGCGGCAATGGAAAATAGCACTCTTACAGTGTTAACCTTGGCTACCGGGGAAAACGTTTCAGCATAATCCACGCCATACGTCTGAGTATATCCCTTTGCCACAAGTCGAGCCTTATATCTTTCTATCGTGCCATCTGGCATTCTCTTGATTGTGAACACCCATCTGCACCTGATAGTTCCAGGTTCTTTCCCTAGTTTTACGTATGTAATTTGGAGTGTATCCAACTGATCAGGAAGAGATTCCCGACCCAGCTGAGTCGTTGGTACGACAACCGGGACCTGGCTTCAAACAAGTTTCCTCAACCCACTTTTACTGATTAGTATAATGGAGGTAAGGGTCGAATCCCACGAGGATGGACACGTTTTGATAACTGCGGTGACTTTCCTGGGTGTTTTGGTTAGCTACCACGCTTGGGTTGAGATTTTACCTAGGCAAGAAATAAAGGTGGTACTCTACTGACTAGTAGGCGTGAAAATAACAGGCATATGGTGGTGTTCGTGAAAATGGGGGACAAGGTGTCTCAGACTCTCAGAGGCATATGGAAAGTAGACAGTTACTAAAAGAGGAAAATTAGACAACAAGGTATATCTAGTGGCTGGGGCTCTCTGACAGGTCTGGATAGTACAACTGAAAAGTAGGGAACAAAAGCAAAAGTAACTTAAAAGTAAAAGTGGTCCAAACTAAAGTTGATTTTGACGTTTTCTTCTTCACCAAGTATTGACAAAAATCATATGAACACAAACACCATAACTAAACTTTAGATTTATAAAATCAAGCTCAAGATCCATCGATTAAAATGCTCAACTTAAATTAAACGGTGAAACTGCAATTTTACTTCTACTGACTGACATGCAAAGTGGTAATCACGGCTCAGAAAAGAAACTCATGCACGAAAATTTGACTAAACATAACTACAACTACAGGTCGACAACTCCAGATAAGAAAGCACTCAGAAATTAAAAGCAATAACTAGATCTAACTTTCCTAGGCAGAATGAAGCAAATTCGAACCAAAGTGACATGCGAAATAGAAACTTCATAACGTAAACGATGGAAAATAACAAAGTACTTCAAAAGGCAACAACGATGAGTGTTTGCAACAAAACCAACGATGAAAACAAGTAAAGATTAAACTAGAAAGCAAAGTAACGATTGTTTGGCCACTTCGGGCGATGATACTGCTATACTACTACGATAACTGGCTGGAACGGCGGACTGATGACTTCTCCGGCAGACTCTTGGACGTCAAGTGACCATGGCTGTGGCGAGGAACGAGATATTGGATAATGCTGGAGGAACTGATCTTCTAGAGGGAATTCTAACTAAGTGTGGTGGCTGGACTCCAAAGGCGAACTCCTTGTCTCTCTCCAAGTGGCTTCTTTTATTGGGAGGCTTACCCTTGCTTTTAGGGTAGACTTCCTTCATGTTTTGACTTTTCTTCCCTTGGTAATGATCATCCCAGCTATCCTTCTTCTCCATCTCGAGCCTTTTCTCTGGCATGCATCCTGGTCGTGTGCACCCTTGCGGCGCCCTTTTCACTTGCGTCACCTGAATCGTCTCCTACTGACTTGGATCCTTTAATCCTGCACACTTGAGCAACTGTTTTGCAGATAATACATGCATTTCACGACATACTGACCAGTAACCAAGGCTTAGAATACGACTTATCAGCACCCTATAGTTCTTACTCCCTCAGGTAGCTTTCCTTTCACCCACGTGTTATTCTTCATCAAAGCCTTCATTTCAGTAAACATAGCTTCTCTCCAGTGTTTATGTTTTATTGCTTCCTCAGCCGACTGTGGAATTTCTTCCTCCTCATATAATGCAGCCGCAAAAACTCTTGCCATTTTAGTCAAATTTCCTTGCAAGAAGTTTGCCACCCCATATCGGCTTTTCTTCCCTATCTTCTCAGGGGAGTATCTCTTTGGTGGTATCCCCCTTATACTCTGATATGGAAGTATATACCGTCCAGTATCTCCATCGATGCCATTTACCTCCTCTTGAGGTTCTGTTTCAGCTGGATTAATGGAAATAGGTACAGAAGAAGGTTCTGAGTCGGGAATTACCTCGGATATCGTCGGAGGGGGATTTTGAGTTAGTGGTTGAGATGACTCTTGTGGTAAGACTTGCTCGGCGGTAATGACAACTGGTTCTGTTGGATCCTCAGTCGAAGAGCTTGACAATGGCACAACCCAACTGAGATAGTCAACAGTACTACCTGGATCACTCTCCCCCTGACTACTAAGGTGGGTTTGATAAAAGAATTCGGTTCCCAAAAAATTACAGTTCATAGTGGTGATGACCTTTTTGGTAGTAGGATCAAAACATCGATAGTTGAAAGGTGTCTTATCTGCGTACAGTGTGTTCAAAAGGGAATAACAGGTTTCCTAGATCCAGCAAATCCACTAGATCACACGGTCTAGGAACTCGTTGGTCGCAGGAAATCCCGGTCGTCGGACACACAGAGCACTTCTTTCAAAAACCCTCAACTACTTTACTAAACCTAGTATAGGGAAGTAGGGATCGATCCCATAGAGAAGGATGCGTAATACTCATGTTCAAGGATTTGGGTGTGTTTTTGGTGTTGGCTGCTGCCACGCATTTTCTTGGGTTGAGGAAAACAAATTAAACTGACTTGGGAAACTTTAAAACTCTTAAGCTAACAGCTAGACCTAGGCGAAATTATGAAAGAGCGTCGCAAAGGAAATTAATTGTTCTAACACTTGATCTAAGAAAACTGCTTCACTACTAGACCTAGGAAATAAACTTACTGTGGGGACCATGAAAAAGTAAAGTACGAACGAAAAGCTGGCAGAATAACTAACTCTCGTAACTAACTAACAGCGACATCGTCTTCTACAACCAAATTGCGTAAAACTCATAAGAAATTCAACATGAACGAAATTAAACAGAGCAAACTAATTTAAAATAAAATTAATGCATAAACCACGAAGAACTAAACAGATCTGCAGACACTAGAAGAAGCAAAACAGAAAACAAGAAGAAAACAGAATCCATCTAACAACTATCTTTCCTCACATCGAATCCAACCTCAGACGCTAAATCCACTCCGGATCCAAGCGTCCAACACGAACTCCAACCAACAGAAACTCTTCATCACTTCAGATTCGAACAAAAAAAACTCCAAACAGTCAATCAACCACAGATCTATCACCAAATTCCATTATCAAACACCACAACAACAAAATAAAACAGAGATCGACATAATACTTGTAGAAATAAACTATCAGCGGAGAGAGCTATGCAAATCGACTTGAAATTCAACTGCTAAACGCAGATCAACAAACGGTAAGACAATAAGTATCATCAACAGCCAGGTCGACTCCAAAAAGTGAAGTTCGACAGTAAAAACGAGCAAAACAACTGAAATTAAAAGGAATTGTATCTTCGTCCACACTCGGACGGTGTTGCCAACCGTGAAACTTCTAAAGAAAGTAACCTTTCGTACCCGACTACCCCAGATCTCCCATTCCCAAGTGTGTGTAATGTGTGTGAGCTAAAAAGAGTGAAAAATTCGTGATATTCTTTGCGTTGCATGCTCTTCTATATATAGGAGTTGGAGTGGGGCCCAGCGAGGTATAGATAAGACTTTGTTGCCCTCAGCTATTGACTCCTCTGTCACGCCAAATTTCCTTGTAAATCCTGCTCATTTCGTTTCTTTCCTTCGCTAGACCATCTCCTTCAGTACTTCCTCGATCTAGCGATTTTCTTCACACACCTGGCTTAGGAAACGTGTTAGACCCAACAAATTATAACATTTTTCACATATAACCGATGCATGAAATTAGCCTTATCAATAGCTCTTCTAGTTTAGCCCATACCCTACGAAGACACATTTAGTTGCACACGGGGATAGTTTGATTCTTTTATGTTTTGGGATATGAACGTAAATGGTACAACCGAAGACTTTCGGTGAGAGGTTTAGGTGATCAGGAATTTTGGCTATTTTGCACAAGGTATCAAGGGGGGTTTTCATACGAAGGATTTTAGTAGGGAGGCGGTTCATGAGGTAGATAGAAGTGGCGACTGTTTCAGGCCAGAAGGATTTTGGGACTTTGGATTCAATCATCAAGGCTCGGGTCATTTCTAGAATCGTTCTGTTTTTCCTTTCGGCTACCCCATTTTGTTCGGGTGTATAAGGGCAAGAAGTCTGGTGGATTATACCTTTTTCTTTACAGTATTGAGTCATGGCATTATTCACAAATTCCCTCCTATTATCAGATTTGAGGATTTCAATAGTAGTGTGGAACTGTGTTTGGATGAGTTTAAGAAAGGAGACAAATCTATCAAAAACTTCAAACTTATGTTTCAAGAAATAAACCCATGTCATTCTAGTGCAATCATCAATATCACAAAATATATAAAACCATTCCCACCCTCAATTAGGACATGACCCCACACATCAGAATGCACTAAAGAAAACATGGAATTCTTACGAGTATTCGTAGGTTTAAAAGACTGTCTGTGGCTCTTGGCCAAAACACAAGTTTCACAAGAAAAATCAGTAGGAATAGAAAGGTTCGGACAAAGAAGTTTAACCAGGGGAGGAGTGTCCTAGTCTTCGGTGCCAAAGCCAAGTTACTTGTTTCGTGGACCCGTGAGCCAGCATCGCACTACCATGTTGAGCTATCTAGTCCACGTAGTAGAGTCCTCGCTTCTCAGTGCCACGCCCAAGACTCTTCCTCTCCTGCAAGATACGAAAATCAGGGTGCATTAGGAGTGTGCAGTTCAATTCCTTGGTGACATGACTAATAGACATCATCCTTTGAGACAAAGTAGGAACATATAAGCAGTTCGTGGGACGAAGGGTAGAAGATATCTCAATAGTTCCAAATCCTACAACTGTAATCAATTCCACATTGGCAGTTCGAATATAGGATTTATCAACTTCACAACTTAGATCAATAAAATCATTTTTCTCCGAAGTCATAGTATCGGTTGTCCCACAATAAAAAATTCATCCCCTAGTATGTGTATCAGCCATATTTTCAACATGAAATGCAGCGAAAATATTTTGTAAGGGTGCAAAGGGGTTTTCTGACACATAATCACATGTATTGGGGTTCATTTGTAATTTCTGGAAGCACTTGGGGTTATTTTCATATTTCAGCAAGGGGGGCGAAATTTAATATGGCGGGGTCTATTTCTAATAACTTAAAATCTAGGGGGTTAAAGTAAAAAGCTCTAGATTTATTACGGTTTGGTGCTAGACCAAACCCTTTACCTCCGTGTTCTGCCGCCGCCATACCCACGCCGCTCCCAGTCCGTTCGGCGAGGTTGTCGGCGCCTCATACGTCGCCGCCACCGGATTGACCTTCTTGACGGTTTCCTAAGCCGCCGCCGGTTGATTCCTTCTGATTTCCGACATCCCCCTGTCAGAGTTGCCCTTCACCGCTTCCTCCAGCGGCAAATTTTGCCTGCGCCGGCGCTGCCCTTGCCTTCTGCCGCTCCTCCCACCACTCTGGATACTCCAATCGTTTGAAACAGGTTTCCCATGTGTGTTTTTCTCTTCCACAGTGGGGGCACCATAATTTGGAGGTGTCGGGGCGGTGATTCCCTGGTTGTGGTGGCTGCGGGGCATTGTGGCGGCCCATTCCGATGCGGTGGGCGATTGCTTTGGGTGGCCAAACCATGCCCAATTTACCCATATGATGAATCGGCCTTTTCGCCGTCGGCATCTGCGGTGGGTGCGGCGGACGTCGGTGGCATGATTCGGCGTTGAGCCGCCTCCGTCTTCACCCACCCGTAGGCTGCCTCCACTGATGGGTATGGTTCCTCCTTCAGAATCTCTCGCCTGATTGAATCGTATTCCTGATTCAATCCCGTCAGGAACTTGACCAAGCGCTTCTCGTTCGAATGTACCCTGTACCGGTCGATTCCCTTGTCGCAGCAGGTTACGGGCTGCTTCTGGCAGCGGTCGATGTTGACCCACAACCCGTGGATCCTCCGGTAATAGGTCTCTAAATCCAGGTTTCCTTGTCTTATTGCAATTACTTTTTCTTCCAAATCGTAAATTAGATACTTATCTGCCTTGTTTTCGTATGTCACGACAAGGCTATCCCACAACGCCTTTGATGTTTGGTGGTGCGCAAAGTCGGCAATAATGTCATTTTCGATGTTATCCACGATCCAAGAGAACACTATGAGATCGTTCTCCTCCCATTCCTCAAACCCCTTGCTCCCGGGGCTGGGAGGTTCGTTTCTGATGTAAGAATAGGCCCCTCGGCCTCTTATCTTTACTTTGATCAACCTTGAACACAAAGGGTAGTTTCTCCCGTTCAGTTTGAACGCTATTGTGATGTTTTTACTGTTTCTCAAGCTTTTTGTCTGATCTGGATTGGGTTTCGTCTCCTCCTCTGTATCTGACATGTTTTTGGCTGTAGGGTTCGGTTTCAGGATTTGATTTTGGTTGAAAAAGGTCGAGAATTGGTGATTTGGCTATGATGAAAATTTTCTGAGCCTAGGATCGGTTTTTCTGCTCTGAGGCCAGGTAGAAATCGGTATTAACATTCATTCTTATTCACTTCTCAAAATACAGAGATTATACATCTTATATAGGCTACACTAACACAATATATGGTAAACTTAAATTACTTTAATTGACATTCTATCTATGGTAAAGATCCTTGCATATCAATCATGTATTATATTTTTTATTTCTTTCCTATACAAAACAAGCTTACAGAATTGAACGAAGGTATCTCCTTTTTCTACAGGAAAATATCAGCATTTTCCTCACTCTGCCTCATCAGATTGATAACGATTCTATTAAAAGAGAGAATAATTTTGGTGTATGGCTAAAAAAAGAAGAGAAAAATATGACTCCTGGACGGAGATAGTAATATATTGGTCTATATTACATGTGTGGATAGTCGTATATGAAGAGCTTGATTTTGCTCTAGTATATTTAGTGTTGATATTCTCATTGATTTCGAGTAATTAAACACAAATTTTATTTCAACCGTGGGATATCCAATATTTGCAAGGAATCTCATCCAACTTTAATAAATAGTCTATATTATTATTCATTGTATTCGTAATACATTCTTAGATAAAATTTCAAAAATAAAACTCTATATATTATAATAAAAACATGTTGAAATAAATGAAGTAAACTTATTTTTTAGTATAAATATCTAGATATTATAAATATTTAGATATTATGTAATAGAATTCTCAAGAATTAAGTATTAAGTATTAGGATATCTAGATAATTTAGTAGAATCATATACTAGAAAATGGATATTATATAGATATTTTAGTAGAAATATATTGATATTATGTAGTAAAATATCTAGAATTTTATATGAAAAAATCTAGATATTTAGAATATTAAAAAATAGGAAAGAGAATTCTAGAATGAGAAATGGTTGCTTATAAATAGAGGTGGGTTGTATCATTTCCTACATGTTGAAGTTTGAGAAATAAAGTGTTTCTTAGTTTCCCCACGTTACCACTACTTCGTAAACTATTTCTTACATATTCCACCAACTGTATTCTCAAAATATTTCCTCTAAACTAAATAATCCTCCAACATATTTCTTATATTCCAACAAAAATATTTCCTCCAAACTAAATTATCCTTCAACATATTTCTAATATTCTAACAAAACCATTATAGAAAGATTTGGCAAATATTGAATCCTCAAAAGAATGATTTGGCAAATAGTGAATTCTTAAAAAAGAATTTGAGAAAGATTTGTGGGAAACCGTACCATTATAATGTTTAGGAACGCGAAAAGTGGAGCCATTGAAGTTTATTTTCGAGGATCTGGAACATTTTGAGCAGCAAAAGCTAGCTGAAGCTAGAATTTTGCAGGTACTTTGTGTTGGGTATTCTTGTTATCATTTAATGATACGCAACGGAAATTACATACAAGAATAATAGATCTAGATTCATAATCATTTTGTAAGTTGAGCATGTATAACACAACGGAATTAATAAAAACTAAAGAGAGATAAAATTAAATATTTTAATAAAAAAGAAAAAATAAATAGATTGAAATGTCCTTCATGTTATTAAAGGTAATTTTGTCAAAAAAATATGGGAAACAAGAACAATTAGTTGAATTAATAATACACAGGAGTTCATAGACCTCAAATGATTACGAACCAAAAATAATAATTTAAAAAATTCACGGACTTAATAGAATGTTCCCTTATTATATTTTTAATTGATATTTTTAATTGAGAGGTGGGTACAAATGCTTAAGGTCCAATGATTATTCTCAAGCTCGTCTACGAGATATAATAGGCCCTATAAATATAAAAAAAGAAAGTAATGAGTTTGATATTAAAGTAAATTTTTAATAAGTAAGTTTCTCTCTCCATAATAAAGTCCAAAATTTTAGGAATATTATAGGAATAATAAATTCCAAAATTTTATTTCTTATATTTACTCTGTAAAATATTTTGGTCATGTGTTAACTTTTGGTCTAAAATTGACCTTTGTATTAACTTAAATGGTCAAACATATTTTGACCAAATGGTTACTTAATTATGAATCTAATTGACCAGGCTAACTTAATTAATTTATTAAATTATATAAATATTTCTTATCTCCAAAAAATAATAATTAAATTATAAATAAAAATAGATAAAATAATTACCTATATTTCTTACCCATAAGAGCATTCATTCTGAGGAGGCGATTTTTGGGCCGATTTATAGGCCAAAATCGGCCTCCCACAGTGGAGAAGAAGCCTGACTAAGGCGAGAGAGAGAGAGGAGGCCGGTCTTAAGGCCTGGCCGATACACCCCATTTTTTTTTCTTTTTTTAAAATTTTATTTCTATAAATAAATACCTCATTTTTATTCCATTTCTACACTATAAATGCCCCATTTTTATTCCATTCATACCCTATAAATATTCATATTTTTATTCAATTTCTACATTATAAATATTTCATTTGTACTCCATTTCTACACTATAAATATCTTCATTTTTATTCTATTTCTACATTGTAAATGTCCTCGTTTTTTATTCCACTTATGTATTATATTGTTTTGATATTTAATTTTAATTTATTTGAGTCCGCCTTGGAGATCCTCTTAGGGCATCCGCAATGGTGCGGACGATGGGACGGATGATGGGTCGGACGATGCTCACGCGTTTTTTTTATTTAATTTTTTCGATTTTTTTTATTTAAACACTATAATTCTCTACCATTTCACACACTCCAATTTCAGATCTCTCCAATTTTTCTTCAATTATTCTCTCTCATCGTCTAAAAAATGAATCCCGACGACTACGATTTGAGTACATCGGATGGCTGCAGACGGGCCTTGACTCGAGCCTTGTTCGATGCCGTTAATGAAGCCAAGGCGGAATGCTTGGCACAAATGCAGCGGGAGGAGGCGGCGGCGGTGGCGCGGGTCCCTCGCCCGATACGACGTCGGACGTATGTCCCCCGCGAGCACGACGTAGCGCACGAACGTCTGTTCACAGATTATTTTTCCGAGAATCCAAGGTGAGGCCCGAATGTTTTTCACCAACGTTTTAGAATGAGCCGAGATCTTTTTCTCCGCATTGTGCACACGTTGGAGGGACGTGATGAGTACTTCCAAGTATCGGGAAGACGGGATCGGCAGACCCGGACTTACGCCGTTGCGAAGTGCACGGTTGCGATCCGCCAGTTGGCCTACGACACAACAACGGATATGTTCGACGAGTACCTTCACGTCGGGGATACAACTGGCCGCGAATGTCTCAAGAAATTTTGTAAGTTAGTTGTGGAGGCTTTTGGCGACACATATTTGCGACGCCCGATCTGCCGATGATTGCCGAGCCTCGATGCGGATGCACGAGACGGTGCACGGCTTCCCGGGATGGTAGGGAGCATCGACTCGTATGCACCGGCGGTGGAAGAACTGCCCGACGGCGTGGAGAGGCCAATTTACTAGCGGCTACAAGGGCAGCCACCCGACGATGATCCTAGAAGTCGTTGCTGACCACCGCCTCTGGATCTGGCATGCCCACTTTGGTGTAGCCGGGTCGAACAATGACATCAACGTCCTCAACTCGTCCACCTTATTCGCCGATCAGTGCAGGGGTCGCGGTCCGGCCATCCAGTTCACTGCCAACGGCCGCTCACATCATATGGGGTACTACTTGGCCGATGGCATATACCCAAGGTGGCCTGTTTTTTTTAAGACGATAAGCTGCCCAATTGGTGAGAGGAGAGTCTTGTTTGCGGCAAAGCAGGAGTCCGCAAGGAAGGATGTGGATCGGGCTTTTGGGGTCCTCCAATCGCGGTGGCAATCGTGAAAGGTCCGGCGCGTTTCTGGTACAAGGAAGTCATCGCCGACGTCATGTATGCGTGCATCATCATGCATAACATGATAGTCGAACAAGAACGTGGACATGTCACCGATTGGGTGGATGATGGAGCCGGATCTAGCTCCAGCACGGCGACCTCGCCTGTCACTCGAGGATTACCGATGGGCTTCGGTGCGGTTCTACAGCGACAGGCCTCAATGCGCAACCAACAAGACCATACTCAGCTCATGACCGACATGATTGAAGAAGTTTGGAACCGCAACCGCCGCCGTTGAGAAATTGTAGTTTTTTTTATTTCGTATTGTAATATTTGAATTTTAATGAAATGAAGTTGTTTTTCCAAATTTTGAAGTATTTAAATATTCAAATAATAGATAAAATGCTTAGAGCGTCGCTTAGGGCGGGCTGTAGTCCGCCCCACTGTATGTGGAATGAGAGAAGGATAAAATGCTGACGTGGTGGTACATAGGGCATTGCTTAGGGCGTCCCACTGTGGATGCCAAGTGGTGGATGCCCTTAGCAATAGTTTATTTTTCCTTTCTTTCTATATTTGATTATTAATTTTGCGTTTAATGGCATAAATGAATGGGGGAAAAACAAAGAAGAAAAACAAAGTAATGGGCGATCAATTGAAATTCCAGTCAACTATAATTGTGTGTCACACGACGTTACGATTTATTTATTTGAAAAACTTCTCAATAAAACATTGTACCTCTGCCGAAAACTATTATTCGGGTACAAATACTAAATCCTTGGAATATTCTCCAAATTGATAAAACGGCTTAATACAATGAACACTTGCACTAAGTTAGGTATACATTTCTGTATACAAAAACAATTATATTCTTTAGATTATTTTTTTAAAATAGAGACAATAATAATATTCTTCAAAAAGAGGAGAGACCCTAGGTTAATTATATTTAACCATTTAGGCATATACAACAACAGTACATTTAATTAATGAGTTATATATATTAGATTAGAGGGCATAACTTATTTTGAACTTTAAATAGGTAATAAAAGCATAATTATCTTATTGGTAAATGAGTAATAGATTATGCAATAAAAAAATGATCTCTCGCCAATTATTTTCTATCATCTTCATCCTTTCACAGTTTGAATCATTTTTTTTATTTCAATAAGTTCTTTTACAATTTCATTTTATCATAGTACTACTATATTGGTAAATGGGTAATATTATGGAATAAAAAAATAAATTTTCGCCGACTATTTTTTGTTCTCTTTATTCTTTCATAATTGAATTATTTTTCTAGTTTAAAAAGTTTTTTTTAAGTTTCATTTTATTATAACAATTAACTCACTTTTTTTCCTTAATTTATTCTTTAAGTAGTAATGTAAAACTATAAATTTATTCCCTTTTATACTCCATTCTTTTTGTTTATTTTCTCATTTACTTTATTACCTACTCATTAAATACCTTAAACGTCAATTTCACAAACTATTATGCTAAAAACAAGTGTTTCAATTATGAAGGAAGGAAGTACTAAGAGCATCTCTAACGACGGACGTCGCGGCCGACCGGACGTCCGCCGTAGTGAAGAAAAAGGTAGGACACGGACGTCCCGTGAGGACGTCGGATGGGCTCGGATATCCGACCGACGGGCGGGCGGACGTCCGTCATTGTGGCTCTATAAATACGGCTCGTTGAACTTCATTTCATTCACACCACTTGTGTTGACAAGTTTCTCTCTCTAATCTGCAAGTTTCATTTCTCTCTCTAAATGGAGTACAATAGGAACTCCCCCACCACGAGCGGATCAAACACACCCACGTTTCCCGCCAGGAACGGAGGGAAACTTTACGAGGATGAATCCCCAAATGGGGGGGATGAATCCTCAAATGGCGGGGATGGCGGGGATTACTCCCCAAATGTTCTACAATATGTACAATTGGATGAGTCAGATGGGTGGGATGATGCCCGGGACGGTATGGCGCCAAATATGACGGGGGTGGGTGGGATGATGCCCGGGGCCTCGGGGATGGGGAGTATGACGCCAAATATGGCGGGGATGGTTGGGACGATGCAGCACAGGAGCCCTCAGACACCTAGGGAATCTGTCTATCGCTCATATATAGATTTGTTGTCCGATGATTCCCCTAGTACTGTTCCGGAGACTCAGTACGCCGGCATCGAGACTTTCTCTTTTGAGGAGTTGGGGCTATCGCCGATCCGTGAGACTCCCGATGAGGCGGAGCCTGCTGCAATGGGCAGGGGCAGCGGCAAGGGCAAGGCCAGGGGCGGGGGTAGGGGCAAGGGCAAGGGGAAAGCCCCGAGCTCTTCCTCGCAAATGGGGGCGGAGGAGGAGGAGCGGGGGAAGAGGTCGATTTGGACCGTGTGGGAAAACGCCGCACTTGTGAAGTCCTGGGTCGGTGTAGTCGAGGATCCCTATGTCGGGGCGAACCAGTATATTGACCGATTGTGGCATTGCATTAGTGAGGCCTACCTCACACACAAACCGGATGGGGCGAAGCCTTGCGCAGTCCCGAGCAATGCCGGAAATAGTGGGATCGGTTGAGGCCTAAGCTCAGTCGTTTTGCCGCCCTCTACCAAAACAACCTGCGCATGGCAACCAGCGGCATGTCTGAGGAGGATGTGAAGAACCGGGCCTTGTCCCAATACCCCGACAAAAAATTGAAGTTCAAAGATTTTGACCAATGGGAGGCCTTTCTCGTGGTCAGGGACTCGCTAAAGTTTTATGCGGGTGTCGACTCGGGCTGGAAGCGGACGAAGATCAACTCTTCCGGTGAGTACAGCAGCAGTGTTGGTTCGCACGAGCTCCCCGAAGCCGAGGAAGTGTCCCCTACCACGATCAGACTCTCGCCGTCGTCGTCGCCCAATGGGGCAAAAGGTTGCGCAGCGGATGGCGAGGGGAAGCGGCAGCCGCAGCGGGTCCTTCGAGGTCGAATCGGAGGCCCCAGATGAGTACGACCGTCTTGCCCGCGCGCAGCTAACGAAGACCCCGAGTCAGAACATGCATAGGTGGTATAGCACGAACGATCCTGTGTACAAAAGGATGTGCAAGGATGTGATCGACGCATGTCGGCGCGATTTAAGAATGCCACCCATTGATGATTATGGCGTCGAGATTGGGGGCGGGGGCGTTGGAGGCGGCAGCGGCACGGGCGACGGGGACGAGGACGAGGACGAGGACGAGGACGAGGACGAGTGAGAGCCGAGTGTTGTATTTCTCGACTTTTTATGATTATGTAATTTTTAACTTAATTATGTTTTTTTTAAGTATTATGTAATTTTATTTTAATGAAGTATTCGAATTTTCCCATATTCCGTGTTGATATTTTAATTCCGTAAATTGAATAATTGTGAATTTAATTTATTGCGGGAAGTCCTAGTGGGAAGTCCTAGTGCAGGGGAAGTCCTAGTGATGTGGCAGTGGAATAAAAAGTCCTAGTGATAACGTGGCAGGAAGTTTTCATGGAAAATCCTAGTGGAAGTCCTAGTGGGAAGGGCGCCACCGAATTTATTCTAAGCAAAACTAATATAATCTCGTGTACTTTCTATGAAAATAGTTTACTAAAGTAGATTTCTATTTATAAAAAATTACTACATTCCTTTCTCTTATACTTCCTCCTTCTAAAAAAAAGTTTATTTTTATCATTTTAATTTGTACACTAAAATTAATCTCATAAAGCATTTAATTACATTCTCTCTTATTTTATCTATAAAATAATTTTATTTTACCATTTTAATAAGTACATCTAAATTAATCGTATTAAAAATAAAACATTTTTTTTGAACTATCTCACTAAAATAACATGTTTAATTTCGTTTATCAAATAAAGTTTGTCCATTTTGTTTTTTATTTTTATTTTTAGTAAATACTCTCTCTTTGTCCAAAAAAAATAGAGCACAATTATTACTTTTGGTTGTCCACAAAAAATAGAGCACATTTATTTATGTAAAGTTTTTAACAAATAATAACCTTACACATCATTCCACTAACACTACTTCTCACTTACTTTTTTTCCTTCTCTACATTAAAATTCATGCTATACATAAATTATTCTATTTCTTCTAAACGAAGAAAATATATTTTATTTTACCTTAATTCATTACATTCACATTCTATTATTAAAATATTAAATTTACGCTTCACTAACTTATATTAAATTTACGCTTCACTAACTTTGAAATTATGTTTTCTTCACATTTTTAATATCTCCACCGAATCAAACACGGACAATATTTGGTTGATAGAGATTGTAACCTTCTGTCCTATTTAGTCATAATATTTTCTTTGATATTAAAATTTGATAGATAAAATGAATTATAGTGGTGTAGAAAATTAGAGGGCAGTGTTTATCCATAAATTTAATAATTTTATCATATTATAGGTGCAGCAGCACCACGGAAACCAGGCGCAGCGTATTTTAGCAGGCAGAAAAAATAGGTGGCGTCTCCACAATCAATGCTAAAAATCCAAAACAGGAGAGCAGTCAACACACAGCTGACAGCTGGCATCTTCTCGCCGTCATCAATCCAACACCACTGGTTGTTTTGTTGGCGGTGCAATCCGATAATCCCTTTTCTTTTCTCTTTCTTCTTTACCTTTTAGTTTTACCAACAAACATATTTATAAAAATTAAAAACAAAAACTTCAATATTTTACTCAACGACTTCATCAACAAACAATCTCCCCTTCCCACCTTTAATTCTTTCTTTATTCTTATCCATTTGCGTTACTCCTTGCAAACCCTTTTTGATTCCTCAAATAAAAAAAAAAAAAAATCTAATCTTGAGGTTTCCAGCCGTCTTCTATTTGTTAATTATAGGTTTTAATAATAAATAGTTATGGCGGTGGTGGAGTTTTTGGGGATGCCGGTGAGCTGGGCGATGGTAATTGGAATAATTCAGTATTTGGGGCCGGTTTGGTTTGCATTTTTTCTGGGTATAATTGTGGGGTGGGTTTGGAAACCTAGGTGGGCGACTTTGGCTTTGGGGAATTGTAAATTTGATTTTTCGTCGCCGCCGTCGCCTTCTGCTCTTTTTAGAGGGTTGGTTTCAGCTCAGAGTTTGGATTCTTGTAAGGATGGGACTGCAAGTTGTAGCTTGGATAAGGAGCAAATGGCGATAACACCAATGATTGACACTGCTGTTTGCAGGTTGATTTTGTGCTTCATATAATTTCTTTCTAGGTTTAATTCTTTGAATATTTGTATTGTTGTTTCATCTTAGTCTGATTTTATTTGAATCATGAATACACTTCAATCTTAGATTCATTCATTTTAATAGGAAATCTCAGTATCATTTTGAGTGATTGCAAGAACAATTCTAGATAGCTATGCTGTTAGTCTGTTATGGTGGAGGTTTTTCATTGATATAAAAAGAATGAGAGTACTGTTTTTGTCTTGCTGCTAGTAATGTATTTGCTCATATGTTTTCAAACTGTGTGTGTGTTAGAAGTTGGAAATTCTATGGCGGTAATAAACTTACTTAGTACTATGATGAAAGTCTATTGGCCATGTTTCTTATGAAATGTAATATTGCATCTTTAGTCAATCCGATATGGGCAAAGAAGACCACCCACTTATTACAAACGAGGATTTGGAACATTTATGCCATCTTGTTGAGAGGAAAGATGGAGGACCCCCTTGGAAGCATATGATGGAGTGTTCAGCACATGATATGAGCTACCAAGCATGGCAGAGAGATCCTCAGGTACTGCGGTGATCCTTCGCTTGTTATCTTCGTAAGTACAATATGAGATTTGGTATGTATTACTAACCGGTATTTTTTGTTGAAGAGTGGCCCTCCTCAATATTGTAGCAGAACTGTTTATGAAAATGCAACTCCAGAATTAGTGAGAGACTTTTTCTGGGATGATGATTTCCGATTAAAATGGGATAATATGCTCACACATGCCTCTATTCTAGAAGAATGCCCGACCACAGGGATTATGGTGGTTCACTGGATTCGCAAGGTTGGGAATAACCTTTTCCTTTTTTCCTCATTGAGATGTTGTGGGTTTTTTATTCACTTCTTCTGCACCATTGAAGTCTGACCATTCTCTTGCAGTTCCCTTTCTTCTGCAGTGACAGAGAATACATAATAGGACGGAGAATATGGGAATCGGGAAGATCATATTACTGCGTGACTAAGGTAGAGCTAGTGACGTATTTTATTTGTTCTGCTAGATTATTGTTGCCTAATATACTTTGAGGCTCAGCAGAGTGAATTTAATTAAGATTACGATTTTAGTAGTTGTTTACTTTCCATGTAGATTCTATTTATGCTCTGTAGAAGTTGTTTATATACCAAAATGAGATTTTGTGCCTCATTGAACATAATATAAACGATCTTCCAGAAAATTTAGTTGGATTATAAAACGTTGTGTCTGACAATGCCACAGTATCTCCCAATCGTAGTTGTCGTAAATTTATGCAGATCTGTTGGTGAAGTTTCTACGATATGTTAGCTTAGTTGATATATATTTGAGTGACCCTTGTTTTTTATTTCTGATCCAGGGAGTTCCCTCATCCCTTCCAAGGAAAGACAAACCAAGGCGCGTTGATGTTCTATACTCAAGTTGGTTCATTCAAGCAGGTACAGAATTTATGACTCCTTAGCTATTGCAAGTACCCGATATTCTAATATTCAGCGACCTTTGGAGCTTGGTTGGCAGCATGTATAGTTTTTGTCTGGTGGAAATCATATAAAGTTGATGTTCTTTTGAATGTTGAGAAACAAAATATGTTGCAATTGATTGTGATGCAGAGGTCGGGCTAATTACACGTCTCTCAGTGTTGCTGAATCTTGTGACCATAAGTTAGGTTTTGTGCCCCTTCTAAATTTCCTTCTCTATCGTTGCAACAGTGGAATCAAGGAAAGGAGATGGACAGCTGTCCGCGTGCGAGGTGATACTCTTCCATCATGAAGACATGGGCATCCCGTGGGAGATAGCGAAATTTGGCGTGCGGCAAGGGATGTGGGGGCTGGTGAAGAACATTCACCGTGGTTTCAGAGCTTACCAGAAACACAGAGCATCAGGAGCGCCCCTCTCTCGCCACGCTTTCATGGCTCAGATTAACACAAAGCTCGACCCCGACTACCTGAAAACGCTGGAAGACGAGGAAGTGCCGGCACAGACACAATTAGTGGACTCAGCTGATGGCAAGGCGAAGGGCATGAAGATACCGAAGCTTCTGATAATCGGAGGTGCAATCACAGTTGCCTGCAGCCTCGACAGGGGACTCCTGACGAAGACGCTCATATTTGGTGTCGCGAGAAAGCTGGGAAATATGGGAGGACGACCATGCCGCTGATGAGGAATTTAGGTCAGGATGTTGGTTGTGTTTGATAAGCACTGTTGTTGGTACATTGAGGCAGCAGATGATGCTTTCAGAAAAGATCAATATTACGTTTATAGATACTTTAATATAGTGAAAAGATCATTTTCCTCTGGAGTTAATTTATGCTCTTTATGCTCTTTGTTTAGCAATTAACGGCAAACAATTGACTCGAAAGGGTGCAGACCATCAAACACTGCTTAGAGCCATTTTTTCCTGCGGATTTGGAACTATTGAGAGCGTTTTCTATGAGGAGTAAGGCATAACACCTAATCAATTACTCCTAGTGTTATTAACTTTGTTTGTTCCTAATTTATGCATTTTTACATAAAGAAACGTACTGTAATTTTTATCCTAATCAAATCTTATCTACTATGCCAACCCAGCCAAAAAACCATTCGCCCCACTTCAACTTTGTACGGCCACCATATGCTTGAAATTTACTTTTGGTATAATTTTTTTAAGGTAAAGGACATACATACAGATTCTATACACAACTGGAGCTTAGACCTCGGAATCAGGTTGAAAATTGTTCAAATAGAGGATGGATAGGAAGTAATCATACCAGTTGAATGTAATACACAAGCCAAATTCATGTAACAAAACATTAGGTAGAGTAAAATATGACGCAAGTATAAAAATCAATTTTGGTAGAATTCAGAAAGATGATTTTCATAATAATTGTAACAATAATTATACGATGAAATGCAATAGAACTTGAACGAAAACTGAACTCACATAAGATGAATGAATCTCTTGGTTACCTCAAAATTCAAAGTACCATATGCAGTAACACTGCATCAAAATACCATATAAACTAATCTAAAACAAGTTCAACACAAAATCATCATTCAAACTATAACTGAACTTAATCAAACAAGCCAAAGCCCATGTCGTCGTCACTCTCCTCCTTTTCCTCCTCCTGAAAAAATCAAATGACAATGAATCAGTATTTGTATTTGGCTTCATAAAAATATCTACCAAAAAAAGACATTTAGGTTTAAAATAAAGGAGAATACAAAGTAGAATAAACTTCTAAACTTCACAACTTAATTAAGAACTAGATCATGAATCGATTCAAATCCATATTAAAAAACAGGATTTAATACTAGTATAACTCTAACACGTCTTCACAAGTTCTTCAATCCACAAACAATTTCACAAAATCCAGATCCTCTTCAGTGTTCGACATTGGAATTTCATAGTAGTAACAATTCTAGAGTTTAATCTGATTCTGGATATCCCAATTTTTATCCAATACCTACTTATTAGAGTTCGTTCACACTACATGGTTCTATTTACACTTCCACGATCCCAATCAAGCATCAATTAAGCTATATAGAAAACAAATTTGAACAACAGATCAATTCATACCTTCTTTTTCTCCTCAGCGGCAGGGGCAGCTGCGGCAGCGGCGCCACCAGCAGTTGGAGCAGCGACTGCGACGGCGCCACCGCCACCACCAGCGCCAACGTTCATGATGAGATCTTCAACATTCCTCTTCTCGCAAAGCTTAGCGAAGAGACTGGGCCAGTACGACTCAACAGACAAATTCGCAGCCTTCAGCAGGGTCGAAATTTTCTCCGCCTTGAAAAGGAATACGTATAAATCAAATACAAAAACAACTCGAAAAATAAAAACATATGAAATTGCGGTGAAAAATGGAAAATACGTCAATATAAATCAATTAAATAAAAAATTGTTACCGTGATGGGGATTCCATCGTCGTGGAGGACCAAAGCAGCATAGGTGCAAGCGAGCTCTCCCACCGACATCTTTTCCTAGACGATGTGATTATCGAAGATTAGGGTTTTGCAGATGGAGATGCTGCTGCTGCGGCTTCTTTAGGGTTGAGAAACATTCTTTGTGAATCACGTATGTATATATAAAGAACATATTTGCACCGCACTCCAAATATTCGTATCATATGCCGTTGAACCCCTATAATTTAGGTTTCTTGACAAAACGCCCTCTTGTCAAAATCTTTGCAAGGGAAATTATATTCTCAATAAGTTCCAAACTAATAAATTGGAAATTAATTTTATAGTAATAAACTTTGATTTATGGGAACCAAATAATAGTAGTATTAACTATTAAACTTTCAAAGCCAACATTGTGCTATCATATGGCCTTCCACATAGTAAATAAAGAAGTTCTACTATAATACACCAAGCATAATAGTACAAAGAAGGGGACAACAAAAGTGCTACCCGAATTTTCCCTTATGTCGGCCCATGAGTCACTCGCCCCATGTACTTGTTCAACGAAGAAAGCACCTATTATTCCTAACCAATACACATTTATATACCCGTATCTTAGTCTATGTATATTCACAAATTGATCCATAATATTTCACATAGGCTCATAGTTATATCATCAAGCTCGAATTTGGGGTCACTTTGCTATCGTGGCAACCGAATATTCATGCGTTGCTTAGAGCACCCATCATGTAAAGCATTTATGATAAGTTATTGATGGAAAAGAGGCTGTACCATGATGAGTTTTGTCGTTTGGAGAAGCTACAAAGACGGGGAAGTAAAACTACTTTTACGGTCCAACCATGTTGTAGGTAACAGTAAGCCCACAGACGAACTAAGAAGAGCCACTCCGACCAATGGGTGTATGGCGCTGCCCCTTAGCAATCACAGCTAAGGGGGCAGCCCATAGACCCATTGCAAGACCTAGCAGCAGAACGTTGCGACTGATTTTTTTTTTCAACTTCTTTTCTGTTTTTGCATATTTCCTTTTGCCATTTATTCAGAAGACGGACCAGGATACTATTTTCTTAGTACTAATGTTCAAGGTGTAGAAACCACTTAAACACTGCAGGCATGTAAAATGTTTCAGCTCGACAGACATGTTAGATACAAATCCTGAATGCGGATAATGTCTAACTAATTGTCCATCTAGCAGCACAAACCATAACCAAACAAATCTTTTCTAGCGAAAACCAATTTGTGAATCAACCAGATCTCTAAAACGATAACAACAAACATCCCCAACTTCAAGTTATAATAATATTCAATGAAGAAAGAAGTTCCAGTATAAAGCCACATAGTCCGGGCACAAATCATATGCCACGAAAGTTCTGCGTTTGTGTTTACATTGCACCGATAAAATCAGGAACTGCCGGACCTCAACTGCAATAAAAACAAAATCAATATTAGTACTTTTTTCCATTTCAAAAGGTGCAAGAGAAGAAACTGCAATATGGACATTTCCCTTTCATATGGAGCAGAGTATTACAGGGAGTGGAGATGCAGACCTCGATTTGGACCTTGATCTTGATCGAGAGCTCGATATGGAACTGCAAAATTATGCCGGAAAAGCCCAACAAAATGAATCAAGACATTCAGAGAGTTAAGCAGCAGAACAATGTACATCTTTCAGACACATCTATCAACATACCGGGATGGTTTAACAGGCGACACTGGGGGTGATCTTGAAGTCGATCGCTCCGGTAACCTGCTGCATAAAGGACTATTTTTCAGTCTCTGGAATCAGATATGAATGTGGGGAGCGTGTGCGCTGCACTGATTTCAGCCAGAGGAATGTGCTGGGTCTGCTTCTAACTAAGAGATTTGTGCTTACCTTCTTCTCCTCATCGGGCTTCTGCTTCGGCTTCTACTTCTGCTGCGACTCCCACTTCGGCTTCTGGATGGGCTGCCCTTATATTCCTTTACCTTTATTAAGTTCACAGCAGACAAACCAAAAAAATGTAAGGATACATTCATATACACATGTGCTTTCAATATTCTTGAATTTAGAAAATGATCAACAAAACATCCTTGACCAAATAGCACCTCTTATATTTTGCTCATCAAGGACCAACTTTGAGCTAACAAAAAGATACTAGAACGAATGAACAGCATGTGCTGATACACAATTTTCATGATTCATTGATTATAGACAAACCCAACCAAAATATGTAGGAGATAGATACAGCAAAGAGTAGAAGAAATGTAAGAGATAAAGCAACGAGTAGAAGAAATGTAGGAGATACCCGGATATAAGTTCTGGTCCAAGGATTTCTGAACTCACTATCATCAAGCTTACGCATCTGATCAAACAGAAAGATTTTGAAGCCGTTTGAAGGAATTGAAAGGTTGGGGTCATTACTAGTATAATCTGACTAGTCAAGATAAACTTACAGCATATTTCATGTCATCATAATTTGTATAATCAACTAGGCCATATGTTCCTGCAGGCAGAAAATAAAGCTTAGCATCCATTTCAGGTGACTCATTCAAAACCATAAGTAATCGTTAATGGGGATGGAAAAATTTAATTGTTAAGATTATAACAAAGTGGCAGACAAACATGAACGTGATATCTCTGCTGTCAGTAAATGTAGTAGTACCTTCACTATCACGAGAAACTTCAGCAAAACACACATCACCAGCTTTCCGCATATGATCCTGAACCATTTCGTGCAAGGATCAGCAAACAAGTCTAGCCAAACACACACCATTTTCTAATAGAAAACATTCTTCTTATCTAACCTTTAAATCTTGCCAAGAAGCGGAAGAAGGAAGCCCACGGACAATCACTAGTGCAAGAGGAACCAGATAAAGAGAAATCATACTCCCTCCGTTCCATAGTAATAGAGGCACTTCATTTTGCGCACTCATTTTAAAAAAATATTTATAATGAGTGCAGAAAATGAAATGCCTCTATTACTGTGGAACGGAGGGAGTACTAGGCAAGAGGCCCCTGAAAAAGCATTCAACCATAGAGGCATATGATGATACAAAAAGAATCAGCATACCTCGATAATCAGAATGGCGGGACATACCAAACCTGCCACCACTGCTGCCACTTCCGCCTCCCCCACCACCACCCCTTTCACTATAACCACCACGATCACTGGAGGATGATGGTCCTCTACCACCATGAGCAAGTTCAACCTGAACTCAGATTTCAGAAGTAAATTAATGAGAATGAAATGGAGAAGACACAATAAACTTTACAAATTAAAGGAAAAGGGAAGATATTCAAGTATTATAAAATTCTCTCACCCTCAAACGACAGCCGTCAAAGTTATAGCCATCTCTGCCCCTCATTGCATCTTCCGCATCCCGAGCATTCTCAAACTACATGAACAAAATCAGAAATCAGTTATATAATAGCGAAGTTTCCAGGGATAATCAGAAAGTGACATACAAATTTGCATTGAAATAACCCAGATATTTTCAAAACAATGTATCTTGCACACAGCAAAACCCAGTGTATGGAAGAACAATACCTCCACAAAACAATAGCAAGGAGGACGAGGTGGAATCTTCAGTTCAATATCCAAGATACGGCCATACTACAAGGAAAGAAGAGTGAACAAATGAGGTTGATTTCTAATGCACTCGGACAAGTTTGAAACAAACACAGAAAATACCAAGAGAGACAGTAAATAAAGGTTTTTCAGTGTTAACTATTTATGCTTCAAATTTCAAATGCAACATGAACTTTCAATCTTGAGAATTTCAGTCATGACTCATGAACATGTACAAGTTTCTAATTGCAACATTTTACTGTCCATTTTTATTGATAAAAATGCTAGATATTGTCCATTACTATCACCTATATTTTCAGCATTTTAGAAGGGGTGGAGGGATATCATACTTTCAAGGTCGAAGGCTAAAAAAGAAAAATGATTAATGTCACAAAAGAATGTATGATATAAATTCATAGTAAGAATTCCAAAAATATCAAATAATGGCTTTTACTCACAAAAATTTATAAATGTCAATTTTGAATGTTGCAGCTAAAAACTTACTACGAAAGTTGAATGATATTGAAAAAACAGATGTTCACTAAGCAATTAAAATCCGGATTCATGTTCGTAACTGTTGTGCAAGTATGCAACTAACCCTCTGTTTAACATTAGAATTGACATGCATCTCTAACAAAAAGAATACAACATCAGGAACAAACTAGATGCTGACTTCCTCCTGCAACAACGATTAAGTAAACCAACTCAAGGTCATAAGGTATTACAAGGTGAGTTAGCTACCAGAATAATGCATAGTCAAATTTAGTCAAAAGAAAAATTAGAAAAGAATCACAATAAAATGACAGACCTTGTAAAATAAATCTTCTACTTCTGATTCCCTGATATCAGCAGGAAGGTTTCCAACATAGATAGTTCGGGAGAAACGGCCACTCATTCTTGATCTTTGCAGGTGAAGTCAAAGAAAAATTCTTCTGCAGATAGAAAACACTAATGAATGGGGCAATTTTTTTAGGGCAGTCAACAATGCCAGCTTAGGTAACCCTATATGCCTTCCATCACCATTTGAATGATTTGACAAGGAGGGAATATATCAAAGAAGAACAAAACTAATGAAGCAAACCAAGAGAGCAATCCTTGAGGTGAGCGGTGCTCCACAAGCTCCGCTGCTCATATGCTCCAAGATACTCCAAAGCAATTATATATTTGAATTAAAATATGATCTCCTCATCCTCTAATTTTTTTGCCAGATCAAAAGCTCTTCAGATAGTGAGCAAGTACTTCCAATTATATAAATATAGCAAAAACTCCACTCTGACTTCTCCCACTCCCATTCTACATCCCTATGTATGATTGCAAGGCTCATATTTGTCCATGCGCTTGACATCTATCATAAACAAAGCATGTGTCATGAAATGAGACGATATTGTCATGAACTGATCATTCACCTTATTCAGACTTCTTTAGACCGTGGAATAAATAGTCCTGGAAAACATGTATGGAAAACATGTATAATATCAGGGGTTTTCTTGGACATGATATCTATTATAATTAAAATGGCCTGAAATAGCTTTTTAAGAACCGTCTAGCTAACAAACAAGACTCACTTGAGATTTTGGCACTATGCTTGGTTATCCACCAGGAAGCAATCCGTGGAAAAATGAGATGCAACAAGACACATTAAAAAAACCAGTGAATAAGCACAAGAGCCTTCTAAGAAAAATGTACTTACAAAAAAACTAACAGAGGCCTCTTTCCGTACGCTTGCTCATGGACTAGAAATTTACCCTCAAATATAAGTTTCAAGGGAATATTAAAAGACAGTGCAGCATATAAAAATTGTATCAACAGAACTTGGACACCGCTACAGTTCATTATATGAGTAGCATTTTAAACTTGTATGTTTAATTATATCCAATCATAAAGGGCACTACTTTTATCAGAGTCAGATCAATAAACAGTTTTAGCTGCTTGTTTATACATAAACTTGTTTCTCATGTTTGCTTAATGTTGAAAAGCTTTCAAAATAAGAAGGGAAAAGGTGATAGTTGCAAATGCCAATCCATTTCATTTTCGTCCACTAATTCCTAGATCTAAAGCGATATTGACGAATTTAACACTAACAACTTTTACTGATACAATTACATTGCATTTGACAGCTTGGATCTAAAAATTGAAGATGCGCATGATCAGGATGATAAAACCCCAAATTTCTTTCCAGTATTATGCAAATTCGCTCATAAACCCGAACCAGGGAATGAAGTACGTCCACGCATGCGGTAAACACATACCCGAGCAACAATGGCAACTCCTTGCGCAAATAAACGTTCCGAAGCAGTGACTCCACGGCGCACAGTTAGGATTTTTCAACTTGATCTTGAAGTAGTGATGAAAAATCGTTAGTGTGACTGAAATATGAATGTCGTGGAATTAGGGTAAAGAACATATAAAAACTGCGCGATTTCTCACATACCTCGTTGTAATTTTTGGGCGCAAATTTTTTGCGTTCGCATCATTGCTATTTAGGGCTCGGCTTCTGGCATCTATCTTTGGGGTGTTACTATTTCAGGTTTTTCTATGAGGTGCTGTGGTTTTCTAAAATTTCATATAAGTCCACTGTCTTTTTTTAGTCTAAAAAATAGTATAAGAACTATATAATCTATCATAAAACAACCAAGGCCTGAGTTCCGGCTCCTCTAAGCAGAGGCGGGTGGAGGTGGGGTCACGTGGGGTCGGCCGATCCCACTGCCGACTCCATCGACATTGGTAAAAAGTTACCCTTCATCAACTTTCGACCCCACGGCGTTCAAATCCTTGCCCCGTCGTCATTCTTCACTTCTGATTTCTGATGCAGGGGAGCTTATTATCTTACAAAAACTCCCACCGCCCATTTTCTAAAAAAAACTCACCGTCTGCTTATTCTCTAATCTTAATTATAAGTAGGTTGTCTTACAAGTGGGCCTTTTATTAGAATTATACTCCCTCCGTCCTAAGGAATATGACCCCTTCCTTGGGCGGTACGAGATTTTATGCAGTTATATTTTGTGTGTTAAGAAGAGATAGTAAAATAAGAGAAAAAGAATAAAGTAGAGATAAATGTGTTTCCATTTTAAGTAATGAGTCATTTTGGCTTGGACAAATAAAAAAGGAGAGTCATCTTTGAGATTAAAACTTTTGCTTTTACAGCCCAATATACCCTTTTTTTTCTTAAAATTACTCCAATTCATAACAAATTCAAGCAGAATTAAAAATTTGACTTCTGACAGGCGTTGGCAGTAATCTTACGGGCCTATAAAAATATAAAGCCCAGTACTGTTTAGATGTCTCACGTTATTATACAATTAATTAATTGTAAATCCAATTCTTACCATAATTTTACATTAAAATAGTACTCATATTTGGATCCAAAGTTAAAGGGGAAAAAAAATCTTGAACTAACTCTTTTATGAAATTTGTTTATAGTCAGTCACTTATTTTTTACTGCATTGAAAAATACGAAGGCCATCCACAACGCTATCTCTTATTCATCCTTTAATCATCTCATCGCTTAACTATTTATGGGTTCTACTGTACTTTTCAGCTCATCTCTTAACTAAGAGACAACACCTGTATCCCTCTATCTCTTAATCATCTCATCCATTATCTATTCATTCAATTTCATTTTTTTTTATTTCCAACAAATTCAATTAATAAAAACACATATCATTAAATAAAATAAAATTACAATTTAAAAATCTAAAAAAATAGATGTGTGTTTGTCTATAAAATGGAGAATGAAGAGCATTTATAGAATAAAAAAAAATTTAAAAATTTAAAAAATAAAAAATTCGACCGTTGAACGATCATATTACAGTTTTTAATTTTTTTTTTGAAAAATCATTTTTTTAAAAAAAAAAATCAAATTATGACGTCATAATTACGGCGCCCACTCTCGGGTCGGCGAGTGGGCGTCACGCCTAGCGCCAGCGCGCGCCACGTGGTGCTGGCGCGTGGCGAGCTGTCTCGTCGTGATGCCCTTCCGCGCGAGACACGGGACGAGATGGAGGTTGCAATGCCATCTCGTCGTCGTCTCGTCTCTACGGGACGAGATAGGGATGGCAACGAGACGCGTTGCTGATGCTCTAATATGTTGTCTTTTACCAATGCTTATACTTATTTATAGGATTAGGGTATGTTTGTTAGCCCTTACAAACTCATAATACCTCATAAAAGCCCACCAACCTGGTCAACATCTCACCTTCTCCCCCATTTGGTAGCGGACGATTTTATTTCAGAACCCGACACTAAGAGCATCCCCAACCCCATCCCAAATCCAGGCCCCAAGTCCCCTCCACGTCATCATTCCCCTAAATTTGAGTCTCAGACCACAACTCCTCTAATCCTGCAGGCCCCAACTCGGGCCACAACTATTAAATTACACTATTCACGATTATAACCTGTTTTACTTGTAAAAATTAAAAATGTTGAGCAATTATAATACCAAAATATCATTTTTAATTCAAAAATTATAAATTATAATCTAGAAATTAAAAAAAATTGATCCGATAAAATTATAAACTATAAATTATAAATTTTAATTTTAATTTTACTACTCCCCAATTCCTAATATAAAATTATAATTATACTCCACTTCCCACTTCCCACTTCCCAATATAAAATTATAATCATAATTTATACTCCCAATTCCCAACATTAAAAGGTAACGCTTCTCTCCATCTCCCTCTTCTCCCTCTCCATTTCTTCTTCTATTTCTTCAAGGATTTAAATTCCAACAGAAAAAAAAAATAGGAGACTTGTGGCCCGGCCCGAAGACATCCAACGTCGGGCCGAGACTCGCGATCTGCATCACGGGCACGACTAACCCTGTACCGGGCCGGACCCGGGAGCGGCCCAGAGACCGTTCCAGGCCGTGACTCGCCGCAGTCTAATGCATGGCCCGGGCCGGGACTCGCGATTTGCGGCCCATCCCGTAGCGTTGGGCATGCTCTAAATTCTTGGATCTCACCGAATTTGTTAAAAATTTCAGCGGTTCCAGCAATTCCTTATACCAGAAAGTTTGAGGTATTATGTTTTCTCCGATACTCCGACTTCATGTTGTGGTTTTTTATTCCCAAGTTAATCCTTCTAATTTCCGATCTCTACAAACACAACGGCATCCCATTCGACACTCGTTGGCGGCAATAATTCGAGGTATCCGGAGTGGTCAAGGATTGGCTCATAATCGCCTTCTTGTGGTCGGTGATTAATGACACCGTCGCCGGTGAATCTGATCGGATATGGATTGGCGTTTTTAGGCGTCGCGTACGACAATCACTCCAAATTGCAGGCGTTGAAGGCGAAGGAGGCGCAGAAGACGGCGGCGGCGGCGGATGAGGAGGCGGCGAAGCTGATAACAGAGAGAGAAGGGGATGGGAAGAAGGGAGATTCGCAGGCTTGATTCAGGGATTTTTCATTCCAAATTTCCCCTTTTTTCATGTTAATTTTCTTCAATTTGTTCTAATTTTATTTATAGTTTTGCAAATTCGCATATTGAATTTAATGAATTTGTATCCATTTTGTGGCATTCATTTGATTTGATGAGGCAATTTTTTTATTTTTATTATTTATATGGAATATTAAATTGAGACAAAAGTACTTCATTCCTCCCAATTTATTTTCTGATGAAAAAGCAAGGCTAAATTTATCAACTCAATGTGTAATAGCATTTTCAAGTATAATAAGATTTCTACCAAACAACATATAAAATAATCGAAAAAGTCAAATATGTGAAAATTTAATAAAAGCAAGTCAAATATATGGAAACTTAATAAAAGTCATGGAAAGCTACAAATCGCACCCTTAAGTGTAGACTTGAAAAGGGTCGATCACTATAACCTCTCACTAACACACCAACGATTAGTATAGTTGAATTAACAAAGGCCAATACAATTGAAAAGTCAAAATCAACAAGTTTCCTACATTGCCGTTCAAGAACATCTAGCAGCTTCCAACGATATATACTCCATCTAGCAGCTTCCAACGATGTATTGCATGATTCAATATATTTAGATCGCTTTCACAAATTTTATTTAGCTTTGTGGCAAGTGCAATTAATTGATTATTGCTGTTGTTGCGTCAAGAAAAAGACATTTTGCCGATTTTATGTTAGTAACTTTTCTTCATGATCAATAAAACAGATGGACCATTCCAATGTCTAATTTAGAAGTTGTAAGATCATGCTGGACAAGTGGTATTCACATTCCAATTTTCTTCATGCTCAATAAACATGGTATACCACGAATTTGAATAACGTAGTATTCACATTTGTGTAATTTAATAGTACTCTTATGTATTATTGGTAAGAGTAGCCTTGGATCTAACTAACTTGGATAAATAAGATTCGGATAAATTGATTAGCTAGAACTTAATAACTCTATAAATATGATTAAAATAAATACTTTTTATTGAAAAAGACAAGCACGATTAAGACTTTAAGCTTGCATATGAAAAGTAAAATATATACTACATATTTAATAGCATGTCCCATGTAGTTTTGAGCAAGTAAATGAATTTTGTATGATTTCAAATGTCATACTGAGAGACCTCTCGTTGCCCTAGGACATGTCGAACGGCCCAACCACTCCATCGAGCCCAATCCATCAGGACTCCTACGAAGAGCCACAACCCACGAATCAATCTCGACCTAAACGTCACATCAGTAGGCCTATATGTTTAAAGATTATGTTCCTGAAGAATATATCTTTTTAATTATCTTGGGGATTACATTTTTTCAGTAAATTTCTTATTTTATTTAGAAGATATTGTAAATATACTATTTAAAGGAGATTGCTTAGTTTTCAAAATTATTGGGAAATAAAGTAAGTATTGAACTTATTCTCATTACCGGTTCTGACGAAAATCGCCCTCTAGAGCTCCAACTAGGGTTTATCTCATTCTTCTCATTACAAACGTCTGTGCTCTACAACGATAGATCAAGGGTCTACCACATGCTATGTGCCTATACAAGTAAACATGATTGTCCTCTAATTTTGGTGAACTGTCCAAAATGGTAAAACTAGTGTATTTTTTTAGGACGAAGAGAGCATATTATCTGCGATTACCGACTTTAACCGACAGATAACTAATCGAAAATATAGTCAAATTCCAAGTACGCTTACTCATTTTCATTTGTCCTTACTATTTATTTACTGCCGATTATAAAATTTTAAGTTTTGTTATTTTTCAAATCTTCTCGGGATAGCCAATGAATATGACAAGTTGTTGCTTATAGAATGCTGCCAAGTTTTTTGTTTGCATATATTGTAACGTGGATGAGTTTCTATGCATGAAAAGATAAATTTGTTGTTGTTTTAAATGTCTATACCAAAAGGTCCGGAAATTAGTTCCGATTTTACATAATATCGAAAATTTGAAATTATGGGTTCTGGTTCTATTCATGGAATGGTTGATGGTCTATTCATGGAATGGTTGATAGTTTGAATAAAGATCTAAGTTACTAACTCTTACCAAGGTAATTTTTTATATCTTAATTTATTAAACAAATCGTTGGACTTTCTATGCTACCATTATTCTCTAGTTTCCTTTACTTTTTCAACTGCCATTATTTAGAAAAAATATGCTTCCGTAGTAAACGCAACAAGTAGTACAGTAAATTACAGAGTAATTGTAAAAAGATGAAAGGAAGATTGAAAATAAACCTATAATTTTATAAAATAAACACAAGAAGAAAAAGAAGGGAACCCCGTGAAATAAAGATAAACATAAGTAGATTTCCACCAAGAGTAATACAAATATACAAACGACATACTTATTTTTTATTTCCAAAGAATAATGAAGAAGATATACTCTGGCAATAAAATCCAATAAGTTGATTCTATCTTTTTTTCACGCATATCCAAGAGCATTCCAAACACAATTATAATAAGTACAAAGTTGAGGGGGCTGACAAAGTAATTAAATCGAGAATCGTGTGCCTATTGTCATTTGCTAGAAGTCGTAACACCACTATTTTGGTTTGACATCAATTTCACATTTTTTGGGTCACTTAAGCACGTACCACATGGTGCATTTTAGTGCGATGAACTGCGAAGGCACGGAGAGAATAGAGACATGTCTTCTAATTTAGGCACTTACATATATGTCTCTACGTGGCTATTTATGTTTTTAGAATACCAAACTACCCAACTGTTGTGTCCGAAAAATCACAAATTTAAATTGAAACAATGTTACTATAATTGAACGGGTAAATTTCCCCCCCAACTTTATCGGTAAAACTACTACTATAGTAAATTTAATACAACACATTGTTCGCGGCCACCCCTCCTCTCATCGGGCCAACGCCCACCACCTAATACCTAGCCATCGACACCCTACCACATGCTGCGTTTGCGGTTGTGTATGGAATGCTCTAATCTTGAAAATATCTAGCATGTTTGATTGGTAACTGGTACAGTCTATCGATTATACTCCCTCCGTCCCATAAAAATAGGTGGAATGGTTATGAAACGAGAATTAAGAGAAAATTGGTAAAGTAAGAGAGAAGGAGAAGAATGGTATGATAAAGTAAGAGAGAGGAGGAGAATGATAGTTAAAGTAGTGTTAGTGAATAGTGAGACATACATTATTAAATTGATATAAAATTCCAAAAATGGAATGCACATATTTTTGTGGGACGGACGGAAATGGAAAGTGCACATATTTTTGTGGGACGGACGAAAATGGAAAGTGCACATATTTTTATGAGACAGAGAGAGTATTAAAAAAATGGTAAAGTCTAATACCCCAAATCTTATAAGTTTAGAATTAGAGATTAGATGGTTAATTAGTGGCTTAAAATATGTATATATATGCTTTTATTAGCTTTATGTTAGAAAAAAAAATTAGAAAATAAGAAATAAGAATGAGAAAAGGATAAATAATAGGTGTTGGTGACTCCTAGTGGAAAAAGAACGTGTCTTGTTTAGGAAAATAGGGAGAAAAGAAAAAAAACAGAATTAAGAATTAGAAAATAGATCAAAAATTCATCCTTCTTCTCTCTCTCTCTCTCGACGCATAATCCCTCCTTCACTGTAAAATTTCACAGCTTCTCTACTCCCTCCGATCAGCCATCGCAAATATTCCAGCCACACCACCGTAAATCATGTAACTGTTGGGGTTTGGTGCTCCTTGCACAGCGGAAGACTTATACAAAACAAATAAATCAGATAAGGATCTATTTGACCGATTATGCGATTAATCAATTCACATGTTAAACAGATAATTGAATGCTATAACGCAAATAATTCATGCTCAAAGAAAATAAATCATAAAACATGAATTCTATGGTTTAGGGTTACCGATTTTGATTCTCCAAAGAATCGTCGATTGCTCGCGCCTTCTCCACGATGATCTTCAATATTAGACCACGGATCTACTCTCTGGTTCCCGAACTGTATCTCGATATCAGGGTGGGCTGATCTTATCAAAATACTAGGACTTAAATAAAAGAGACAGAAAAATCGATTGCACGGAGGAGAGGTGGAGAGAAAAAATTGTCCCCTTCTCTGCAATGGAGTGGACGAAAATTTTAAGAAAATAATAATGTGTCTATTCTATCTCCTTTATTCTCCTATTTATATTAAGTTTTTTTTGGGCCCAGACATGGATCTATGGAAGGTTTTGGATATGGGCTCCCCCAATTAGTTTTTTACTAATTAAATTGAACCCACAATTTAATACAAGCTTATATTGGAATATTACGAGCATCCACTATAGAAGTAATATTGAACTCTCATCATCCAAATCTGAAATTACAAGTAATTCGGGTTTCCACTTTGTTTATTATTTATTTCCCACGCTTAAGATATAAATGTCCATTAATTAATTAATGTCTGCTATGGACTTAATTAATTAACATCTTATTAATTCTAAGAGTAGACTTAGCAAGAAACACTTATTTATTATTCATAGAGTAATAAAACTCCAACTGACCAGTTTTCTGAATAATAAAATCTTGTTTGAGCTCCTCTTGAGGACATTATCAAACGAGACTCACCTCGCGCACGTTTCAACATAATAGCAATCCTAACACCGCTAGATGTTAATCACCACTACCCAATATATCAGGATTATTGGGTTGCGAAAAACCCGCACCATTTGATAAGTCAAAGTAGTGTGAAGACCTGATCTCTTTAGACTGTGTGCACAGAAAAGAATAACAAGTTTCCTAGGTCCAGCAAATCCACTAGATCACAGGGTCTAGGAGCTCACTGGTCGTTTGAAAATCTCGGTCGTCGGACACACAAAATACTTCTTCAAAAACCCTCAACCACTTATACTAAAAATTAGCACAGGGAAGTAGGGATCGATCCCACAAAGATGGATGCATAATGAACATGCTCAAGGATTTGGAAATTATTTTTGGGTTGGCTGCTGCCACACATTTTTGGGTTGAGGAAATTAGACTAAACTTGGAATTGAAATCTGCTACGCTAACAGCTAGATCTAGGCAAAACAGAAATCATGCATGTAAATTGAAATCGAAACAATCACTAGATCTAAGAAACTATTCTAAATTACCTAGACTTGAGAAATAAACTGACGGTGGGGACCATGGCTGAAAAAGCAGAGTACGGACGAAAAGCTGGTAAAACAACTAACTAAAGTACCAACTAACAGCGACATCATCTTCTCCAATTCAAATTGCACAAAACTCAGAAGAAACAGGTACGAAGCGTAATCGGAAAATAGAGCAGACTGGATTTTAGCAATTTAACGAAGAACAATTAAGAACTAAACAGATCTACGGCTACTAGACGAAGTAAAACAGAAAGGAAGTTGAAAACTCAAAATTCCATGCACAACTTGAATCCCCTGTTCAGATCTAACCTCGAATGCTAAATCTACTCCGGATCCAAGCATCCGACACAAACTCCGGCCAAAAACATACCATAACTACAAAATCACCAAACAACCTCCGATCAACAACAACACCACAGATCCACAACTAAATTCCCCAGATCAAGCACAAAATTGACCAAAACAGAGATTATCATGCAACTGCCGAAATAAAAACTTCAACAAAACAGAATCAACGTAGATCAACACGAGAATAACACCATCATGACAGAAACTAAATGAATGCATAGATAATACGTAACAGCAACAACCAAATCGACTTCTAAAACGCGAAGTTCGAACGAAATAAAGTGCAAAAACAGAATGAAAGTAAATTGTTTCTTCGCCCTCACGCGGACGGTGTTACGACGGACTTTTTCTGAAGATGAGACCCTTAAAAACCTAAACTACCCCAGAACTCCCATTTCCCAAGTGTGTGTGTTGTGTGTGAGCTAAGAGCGAAATTGATGATGTTTGGCGTGTGCTGCATGCTCCGTATTTATAGGCGTTGAAGTGGGGCCCAGCGAGGTATAGATAGTCTTTGTTGCCCTCAGCTATTGACTCCCTTCTTCTAGCCATTCCTTTCCCTTCACCTGCTCACTTTCCTTCATTTCCTTCGTCTAGTCCATTTTCTCCGGCTTCTCCTGGATCTAGCGATTCTGTCACACACCTGGCTTAAAAACTATGTTAGACCCAGCAAAATATAGCGTTTTTCACCACTTAACCGATGCATGAAATTAGCCTTATCAAACTGCTCACACTTAAACCATACTTGTCCTCAAGTATAAAGACAAGAAAAAAAAAAGGCGAATTTCAAGCAAGGTTATCCCCTGACCGACTCTTTAGACTCTAGACAGACTCCTAGACCTAGATACAACTTGAAACAAAGACACCTAAAGAAAAACACATAAACACATAAACACATATGCATGAGCTAGCTTCAACTTTTGGGCAACCGTCCCCACAAGATTAAGGTCAATCCAACAGGCTGCACTCCTTCAAATAGGCCATTTTCCTTCCTCTACCTAGCCAATCTATCAGTTCGTCAAGATAGCCTCTTACTTACCCAATTGTTGGATTCACTCGATCACTCATTCCTCACCAGGGATGTTAGGACCGATTCTCTCTTAAGTTATTGCCATACCACTGAAGCGTCGGGTTATGAGAGTTTCCTCCTCTTTTCCTGGGTCAGGTTATTATTGTTCTTGCCCTTAGACACCTTCCCCCTGGACTTCGTCCAGCTTATACCTCCTTCTTCTTTTTTTTTTTTCATTTTTTTTTCTCTGGACTTTGTCCAGCTTATTCCTCCATTTTCCTCTTCTCTCCTCTGGACTTCGTCCAACTTATAACTCCTTACCCTGGACTTCGTCCAGCTTATACCTTCATAACCCAATTCCCCTATTTTTTTCTCCTTCATGACTCTTCTCCCTAAGCATTCAGTGGCGGCCCCTTTATATGTGTTAGCTCAAAGTTATTTAAGGCTTATAACTCACTCTTATAGTGGGGCTTCACAACTAAGTAAGCTAAGGCATCCTTCTATCGTTCTTACTTCATTCAGATTGACTTGGCTTATTAAAGGAAAAAGGCTTCTAAGTTGAAATACCTCATATTTTCAATTACTTTCACTAAGGAGATCATGCCGTATTATATTCACTGGCTCATGCGACACAAACAAAAACTAGACCTAAAGACTCTTATCATGCTGACAATTACATTCATTGACTCCTCTCCCCCTCCCACTTCACTCAAGCTTGTCCCCAAGCCATCGTCGTGAAGGGGGGAAACAGAGAGATCAATGCAACACACAACAACAAGTTATGAAAATAAAAACTTCTCACATTTAGACCGAGCATCGGGCTAAGTGGGAGAAGACATAACAAAACAGAAAACATAAACTTCTCACACTTAGACCAAGCATTGGGCTAAGTAGGAGAAGACTAACACAGATTGCAAATAACAAACAAACAACAAAAACAAAGAAAAAAATTAACTGAGAACAGAATATAAAAGTTACTTGGTCCTAGGAGTGATTCACTTTTGGGGCTGGCTCCCTCGAGAGCCAGACTGGGGTGGGATTCCGGGTCGGGTCATCTTCACTTTTTTTTTCGCCGGCTGCTCCGGCTCTTCTTCTTCCTGTTCTGGCTGGTCGGATACTGGCTTCTTCATCAGAGACTTTGATTTTGTTGGGATTGACACTTGCTTGGAAACGGGTGGGGAGACCATCTGCTTGAGCGGTTGCGGCGGTCGCTGGACGGAGGGACTGTTCTGGACGGGATGCTTGACCTCGCTGCTGGACCCAAGAGTTACCTTCGACTGGGTCAAGGGGAGTGTCTGCTGCAACCACTTCAACATCTTCATTGAGAGCTCCACAGCCTCCGTCATCCGCTCGTTTTGTTTGGCGGACTTCACCGCCAAATCTGCAATATTGCCCCGCAGGGTCTTCACCTCTTCCCGGCTTCCGTTCAATTCTTTCCTAATCCCCCCAAGTTCCTTCACCATTTCCTTTCTCATCATCTGCATCTCTTTTCTCACATCCTGAACATCCTTCCGCAGCTCTTCAACTTCTTCACTCGGCATGGCCTCCGCAACCTCCTCTGTCTCCGCCTTCACCTTTTCTCCTACCGTGTAGAAGAAGGTTTGTTTTCCGTGCGCTTGAAGCAACCCCTTGTTGAAAAAGTATTCAACACTGAAAACCTCAGGGGGCTCGCACATTACGACTAAAGGTGCGGCTTTGGCTATCTTCATTTCAACGTTCCGCTGGAGGTAGGCGCCTAGGAGGTGGCAGGTATACATATGTCGAGCAGGGTTGCTGGTCATTTGATGACATGCTTGAGCCAGCCAATAACCCAGATGTACCTTAACGCCCTTTGCCATGCACCAAGTGAAATAAAGGTCGGTAGTTGTAAGAGCTGAATTAGCAGTTCCCATTAAGTTGTAGCTGATAAACGTCTGAGCAAAACGGAGGATTCTGTCCTCGATGTGAGAAGCCTTGGAATAGCTTGACTTGAATGCCCCTGCCTTGGAGTGAGTGATTAGTTCCCATGCTGCTTGTACTCTGAATCCCGACGTATTCTTTGGCACACCGATCATCCTCTCGTTCCATATTCCTTCATCATCCTTAGCCTTGGTGAACAGCCCCATCCTCAAGGACCATTCCCGGATGCTCATCTCGTGTTCCTCATTAAAGAGCCTGAAAGTTATGGAGTCCGCATCAAGGTCAGAGGTGTTCTTCAGTCGGAATGTGGAGAAAAACTCCCGTGCTAGGTCCACCGGTACTTTCTCCTGGCTGTGCTTTAGCAACCACTCGAACCCTATTGAATAGATACATGCGCAGAAATCTTCATCGCATGCGATCATCCGAAGTTCTTTGGAGCTGTACTGCTTCCCAGACTTAGCCATTTTCCCTGCACTGCATCGTTCCTTGTACACTGTGGCCCGTTTCTGATCGTCGAACTGCCTCATCGACTCTAGCAGTTCCTTAGTCAGCCAAATCTCTGGTCGTCCCGGGACAAATTCCTCTTCAGATTCCCCAAGTTCAGAGTCGGACTCATGAGTAGGCTTGTCTTGTTCCTCGGCAGAGGGATCTTCGGTCACTGGGGAAAGGGTCTCCTCAACCTCCTGGACGGAGGGAGCTTTCCTTGACCGTGTAGACGTGGTCGCCGCTGCCTTTCCTTTTCTCGCTCTCTCCTTGACCAGGCGACGTTCCTCTGCCTCCTCAGCATCTGGAACTAAGTCATCAACTTCGTCGAGCAGACTCCTCCTGGCTCGTCTCCTCTCTGTCCTCTTGTCCACTTGGGGTTCATCCTCTTCCTGGTCATCTACCAGGTCCACGATCAAATTCAGCCCTTCCTCAACGGGCTCCGGTACTCCAGTAACATGTAGATCTGTTTCTTCCACAAATTTTTCCGGGGTTTCCCCCACATCATCCACCATCGGGGTTGCCCCCTCAATATAAACGGAGGTTTCCCCCCGACATCACTTGGGGTTGTCCCCTCTTCTATGGGTTCAGGGGTTGCACCCCTAAAATCCGTAGGGGTTTCATCCCCAGTCTCCATAGGGGTTTCCCCCTCGGCCATCGATTCTTGAACAGGGGTTTCCCCCTCAGCAACTTCTACCACAACAGGGGTTTCCCCCTCAACAGTACTTTCCACAACAGGGGTTTCCCCCTCAGCATCTTTCTTACCCTCAGAATTAGGGTTATCGTCACCTTGTCGTTCGGTTTCCACCTCTGTTCCGCCGTTCGTCTGCCCACCATCCTTCGGCCGTTCGTGCACCGCCTCTTCTTTATCCGCCTCCCGTGAAGCGGTTTCTGCATGTTGAGATCCAGAGTCTCGAGGCCCTTCTTCTTGGAAACTGCTGGTTGCGCCGCCGAATCCGCTGGAATTGTCAGTGATGGTATGGCCGCCGCGGATGTCATTAGGCTAGCGGAGAACAGTGCGTACACTTCCTTTGCTTTCTCGACGCTCCCCAATTCCTGCGTCAACTCTGCTAGCAGGGCTGCGCCATACACCGTTGGCTGCGAACTTCCGGTGGCCTGGGCTGAATCCATTTCTGTAGATCTGAAATTAAAAAGAAACTTTGTAGAATTTGGTTAGGGTTTGTGTTCTAGAGAGAGAACGAAAGTAGAGAGAAGGGAGAGGAAATGCAGTTTTTTTCGTCGATTTGGATTATTGGAGAGAGAAGCGACGGTTGCCTTTTCTGATGAAAAGATGGTGCGGTTGCAGGCGTGATGTAAGCAACCGTACAACTCCCATAAATACCGGCCAAATTTTGAAATTCAAATTATCTCCATCCCTCCTTGACCTCTTCCTCCAGGCTCTCCTTGACTTCTTCCTCCAGGCTCTCCTTCCCTAGCAGACTTCCCTGACCATGACCATATATAAAAATAAAAATTGAAGGCGCCAGACTCCTAAGTCAAGGTTAGAATATAAGGCATCGGTTCCCTTCGGAGTCTGGTGCTTCGAAAATATTTTTGGGAGATTTAAATTGTATATACATTTTTTTGGATTTTCCTTTGTTTGAAAAGCAGTTAAACTATTTACACATTCCTTTTGAGTATCCCCGAGATTCCCTGGTTCAGTACATATTTTCAAAAATGTCAACCCATTTACCTGACCCAGGAATTCATCGAGAATACCTCCTAGTCTGTCTAGGCGATAGTAGAGAGTGCGTGTAGTGGAACTTCGTCCACCACACACAACTCGGAATTATCCCTATAGACTTTCACTCTATGACCATTAACAAGAAAAGGGACCGAGTTAGAGGCACTTCCCTAGATTTCCACTGCTCCGTTTGCGCGGAGGCCGACGATGGTATATGGACCGATCCACTTTGACTTCAACTTCCCTGGCATCAGCTTGAGCCGGGATTGGAATAGGAGCACCCTCTGTCCCACATGGAGTTCCTTGACCCGGAGATTTTTGTCATGCCATAACTTCGTCCTTTCCTTGTACCACATGGCAGACTCATACGACTCCAGCCTCAGCTCTTCCAGTTTTTGTAACTGTAATTTCGTTTCTTCTTCACAAGCCGAAGGCTTCATGTTCAACTCTTTTACTGCCCAGTACGCCTTGTGCTCGATACCCACGGGTAAGTGGCACATCTTGCCAAACACAAGCCTGTAAGGCGACATCCCAATAGGCGTCTTAAAAGCAGTTCTGTAGGCCCATAATGCATCACCGAGTCTCTTGCTCCAATCCTTCCTTGACGGGTTAACTGTCTTTTCCAATATCGCCTTGATCTCGCGATTAGAAATCTCCGCTTGGCCATTAGACTGAGGGTGGTACGGGGTCGACACTCTATGGTGAACACCATATTTCTTCATCAGAGCCTCGATGGTGCGATTACAGAAATGTGTTCCTTGATCTGACACGATGGCTCTAGGAACTCCATATCTGTTGAAAATATTAGCTTTCAGAAATTTTGCCACCTCCTTCGATTCACATGTTGTGGTGGCCTTATCTTCTATCCACTTAGACACATAGTCTACTGTAACCAATATATAAGTGTTCCCACAGGATGATGGGAATGGTCCCATGAAGTCCATCCCCCATACGTCGAAAATTTCGCACACAATCACCGGGACCTGAGGCATCTCGTCCCTCCTTGAAATTCCCCCTGTTTGTTGGCATCTCTCGCAACACTGACAAAATTCAAAGGCATCTTTATTGAGTGTCGGCCAGTAAAAACCGTTGTCCAGAACCTTCCTTGCTGTCTTCCTTGGTCCAAAGTGACCTCCACATGTCAAAGTGTGGCAATGAATTAGCACATCTCTTTGTTCCCATTCAGGAATGCAGCGCCTAATCACTTGATCTGAACACATCTTCTACAGGTAAGGGTCTTCCCAAAAGTAATATTTGGCTTCGCTTTTAATTTTCATCTTCTGGGCCCGGGAAACTTCGTCTGAACTTGGCACCTCTCCCGTGACTAAGTAGTTGGTTAAGTGTGCGCTTTCCTTTATCGGATTCTCCTAGACCGGTTAAAGCCAAAACTGCTTCCCAACTAATTGGTCTAGGGAATTTTCCCAGAAAATACAAATATTCTTCAGGGAAAGCATCGGGTATGGCCTCTTCTGTTTCCCCTTGATATATTCGGCTCAAGTGATCGGCTACTCTATTCTCCGTTCCTCTTTTGTCTCTCACTTCCCAATCAAACTCCTGCAAGAGCAACACCCAACGGATTAACCTCGGCTTAGACTCTTTCTTAGCCAAGTAAGTACTTTATTGCTGTGTGATCTCGTGAAGACTATAACCCTCGACCCAAGAAGGTAGGGTCGGAATTTTTCAAACGAGTATACGACAGCCAATATTTCCTTCTCCGTGGTGTCATAATTCTTCTGAGCCTGATTCAGAGTCTTAGAAGCATAGAAGATCACATAACTTTTTCCGTCAATCTTCTATCCTAGAACAGCTCCCACAGTGAAATCACTCGCGTCGCACATTATCTCAAAAGGGTGATTCCAGTCCGGCGCCCTGATAATTGGTGCTGACACGAGTCTGTCTTTGAGCAACTGAAATGCCTTCTTGCACCCTTCGTCAAAGACGAATTCCACCTCGTTGTGCAACAAATGAGTGAGCGGTTGCGCAATTTTTGCGAAATCCTTGATAAACCTCCTATAAAAACCTGCGTGACCTAGGAAGCCTCTAACCTCTTTTTGGTTCGTGGGGTATGGTAGCTTTGATATCACATCTACCTTTGCTTTGTCTACTTGTATTCCTCTCTCAGAAACCACGTGACCCAGGACAATGCCTTCTGTCACCATGAAGTGGCATTTTTCGAAATTCAACACTAAATGCTTCTCTTGGCATCTCTTCAGCACTAGATCAAGGCTGGCCAAACAATTATCGAATGAGTTTCCGTATACGGTAAAATCGTCCATGAATATCTCAATGCATACTTCCTTGAGATCCGAAAAAATACTCATCATACACCGCTGGAACGTCCCTGGTGCATTACACAACCCAAACGGCATTCTTCGGTATGCATACGTACCAAAGGGGCACGTGATCGTGGTTTTCCCTTGGTCCTCTGGGTTAACGTAGATCTGGAAGTAGCCTTGTATCCATCAAGGAAACAAAAATACTGTTTGCCAGCCAATCTTTCTAACATCTGATCAATGAAAGGTAGGGGAAATGATCCTTTTTTGTGGCCTCATTCAACTTCCTGTAGTCGATGCACATCCTCCACCCCGTCACCAGCCTAGTGGGCACCAACTCGTTCTTTTCATTCGTGACCACCTGTATTCCAGCTTTTTAGGCACCATATGGACAGGACTGACCCACTCGCTGTCCGGAATGGAGTAGATGATCTCTAGAGCAAGCAATTTTAACACCTCCTTCAGAACTTCCTCTCGCATGTTCGGATTCAGTTTCCGTTGTTCATCTCGATGAGCCTTTGCACCTTCTTCTAGACGGATGTGGTGCATACAAAGATCAGGGCTGATTCCTACTAAATCTGAGAGAGTCCACCCTATTGCTTTCTTGTTTCGTCTGATGACTTCCAACAATTCCTTCTCCTGCTCCTTGGTCAGGCCGCTGTTGACTATTACTGGGAATGTCTCATTTTCTTCCAAGTAAGCATACTTGAGGCCTGGTGGAAGTGTATTCAGTTCCTTCTTTGTTTCATTCGTCTCCTGGGGCAAGGGATTTTTTTCTACAATATCTGGTAATTCCTTTCTCCCAGGCCCAGGAGAATTCTCCAGACTCACGTGAGCCGATCCCCTAGATCTAGCTGACTCGGGATTTCTGCAAAACTCCATGATGGCCTCTGTGAGTTCCTCATCTGTCAACTCCGTTGTGTTCATTGCTGCACACCACCCTACAACTTCTCTGTCAATTAAATGACTCAACTCCGAGTTGTCAATTTGTTCCTGTATTAATTCCGTTTCAAGATATTCTTGGACCAAGGGGTTAATAACATCAATAGCATACGGATTCTCAACATCTAGTGGCCTTTTCATTCCCTCATCTATGCTAAATGTATATTTTTCTCCATTATAATCTAAACAAATTGTTCCATCGAAGACATCGATAATGGTCTTAGCAGTACGCAAAAATGGTCTCCCTAAAAGTACGCCACTAGACTCAGCAGACTCATTATCATTCATCTTGATCACATAGAAATCAGCAGGATATAGAAAATCATGTACTTTAACTATGACATTTTCCAATGTTACTATAATTGAACGGGTAAATTTCCCCCCCAACTTTATCGGTAAAACTACTACTATAGTAAATTTAATACAACACATTGTTCGCGGCCACCCCTCCTCTCATCGGGCCAACGCCCACCACCTAATACCTAGCCATCGACACCCTACCACATGCTGCGTTTGAGGTTGTGTATGGAATGCTCTAATCTTGAAAATATCTAGCATGTTTGATTGGTAACTGGTACAGTCTATCGATTATACTCCCTCCGTCCCATAAAAATAGGTGGAATGGTTATGAAACGAGAATTAAGAGAAAATTGGTAAAGTAAGAGAGAGGGAGAAGAATGGTATGATAAAGTAAGAGAGAGGAGGAGAATGGTAGTTAAAGTAGTGTTAGTGAATAGTGAGACATACATTATTAAATTGATATAAAATTCCAAAAATGGAATGCACATATTTTTGTGGGACGGACGGAAATGGAAAGTGCACATATTTTTGTGGGACGGACGAAAATGGAAAGTGCACATATTTTTATGAGACAGAGAGAGTATTAAAAAAATGGTAAAGTCTAATACCCCAAACCTTATAAGTTTAGAATTAGAGATTAGATGGTTAATTAGTGGCTTAAAATATGTATATATATATATATATATGTATATATATGCTTTTATTAGCTTTATGTTAGAAAAAAAAATTAGAAAATAAGAAATAAGAATGAGAAAAGGATAAATAATAGGTGTTGGTGACTCCTAGTGGAAAAAGAACGTGTCTTGTTTAGGAAAATAGGGAGAAAAGAAAAAAAGCAGAATTAAGAATTAGAAAATAGATCAAAAATTCATCCTTCTTCTCTCTCTCTCTCTCGACGCATACTCCCTCCTTCACTGTAAAATTTCACAGCTTCTCTACTCCCTCCGATCAGCCATCGCAAATATTCCAGCCACACCACCGTAAATCATGTAACTGTTGGGGTTTGGTGCTCCTTGCACAGCGAAAGACTTGTACAAAACAAATAAATCAGATAAGGATCTATTTGACCGATTATGCGATTAATCAATTCACATGTTAAACAGATAATTGAATGCTATAACGCAAATAATTCATGCCCAAAGAAAATAAATCCTAAAACATGAATTCTATGGTTTAGGGTTACCGATTTTGATTCTCCAAAGAATCGTCGATTGCTCGCGCCTTCTCCACGATGATCTTCAATATTAGACCACGGATCTACTCTCTGGTTCCCGAACTGCAGCGGAAATTGCAAATTAAATAAATCCACAAAAGAATCTATTTAGGAGATTATGTGGATCGATTCAATTTCATGCTTGAACATGTAGAGACATATTATTGCGCAATTAATCACATAATTTATAATTAAATTATGATGTTGAATACTTACAATTATGATTCTCCAAAGAATCGAAGTGGCTCGCTACTTCTCCACGTGTAGATCTTGAAGCTTGATGTTGATTGCAAGACCAAAGATCTTCTAACCTATGACCCTTAACTCTATAGATCTAAATTCCTTGTGGGAGGAATCTCTTAGAAATTATAAGGATCTTGAAGGAGAAGACAAGAAAGCCAAGAACACACAAAATGGAATTTCGAATTCCCTATTAGAGAGAGAGCCGTCCAAGTGTGGAGGCTAGGGTTTTGTGTTGTGTGTATTTGTCTCCTCTCCTTACATCCTTATTTATAGAGTTTATGATGGGCTAGGTTAGGGATCTATGGGGCTTGGATTGGGCCTCCCCAATTGGACCTTCTTTACTAATTAAATTATAACCCATAATTCAATATAAGGCCAATGGAATATTTCTTGTGCCACTATCGAAGAAATACTGACCGCCCATCCAATCCGTGATTACAAGCAATCCGGGTTAACCTCTTTAATATATTATTTCCCGTGTCTAAGACTTTCTATATCCATTAATTAATTTGTAGTCTGCTATAGACTTTAAATTAATTAATATCTTTTTATTTCCAAGAGTTTGTCTAGTACGAGATGTATATCAAAATATACTTTTCCTTTTCTATTTATTCTTGGATTAAATCCAAACCGGCCGGGTTTCCGAATAATAGAACTTCTCTCGAACACCTCTTGGGGATATAGTCAAACCACGCAGGCACACGATTCAATGTAATAATAAAACTGACACCATACTAGTTATTAATTACTACTACCCAAGATATCAGGAATATTGGGTTACGAAAAACCCGCACCTATTGATAAGTCAAAGCAGCGTATGATTAAATAACGTGTGTCCTATATTATTACAAAGATTAGGAAATATTAAATCTCCAAGACATCGTCTTACAGTAGATAGCAACAAAGACGTGTCTATACTTTAGATCCATTCAATGCTATACCACACCAGTGTCACTAGTCATTCTCAAGGTAAAGACGACTTTCGGATGGACACTGCAACCTTTCACGATAGGTAGCCAAAGCCTATCTAGGTTGTGAAAAAGTTTTACTTCTACAAGGTACCGGTTGGGCCACCTACTGTGATGACCTGTTCCACGACCCAACCTTCAATGTAGAAGACTTAGACTGATTTTACTTTCCGGCGCTTTAATTATATAATTTAATATATAATTAAATACGGTCAATACCCATTAAAGTAAAATACACAGTATGAAGAAAACATTTATTATTCTCATTAAATGAAGAGTGTTTACAATATACAAGCAATTTATCAAATTCAAAATAAACTCGAAAAATGCTTTTTAGTATATATGTTCCAACAATCTCCCACTTATACTCAAAACATGCTTTCGAGTATACTACTGTCAATTTTCTTCAATTTCTCCCACTTATAGAGAAAGCAGGTCTGAGTCTTTAATGCACTTAACACCTATGCCTTTCATATGACGATTAAACGTCCCGCCCGATAGGGCTTTTGTGAAAGGATCACCAAGGTTGTTTTCTATTGCAATTTTGACTACGTATATGTCTCATCTCTGTACAATCTCCCGAATGATATGATACTTCCTCTCTATGTGTTTGTTTAGCTTTATCAGGTCGTGTTTCCCTTGAGTTAGACGCAAGGCTAGAGTAATCATAATAAAATATAATACTCATTTGCATACTCGGAATCACGGTCAGAGCTACTAGGAAATTACCGAGTTGAATAACTACCTTAGCAGTTTCTGATGAAACCACACTTGTAATTTTCATGCTAGAGTCTATGATGTAATCACACTCCTTCATAACTCAGTTTTCAACTCCTTACGGAACACATAGTCAGAGGATGACTTGCTCGAACATCGATCAATTATTTAAATCTAATCGATGTAACCTAAAGGACATAACATGGATGACTGGTAAACTAGAGCATACCGTTTAGTCTTCTTCAAGTACTATAGTATGATCTTTACCGAATCCAATGTCCTTGGCCATGGTTAACATGATATCAAACTTCTATGCCAACGGCAAAGCTAATATCTTACTTAATACACATCATAGCATACATGAGACTTCCACTTGTGGAACTTGTCTCATTCTTCTTGATCTCATTCAGTGTCGAAAAACACTTGACTAGAGACAAGATAATTCCATCTAGAGAAAAACTTTTCTTTGGAATTTTCAATGCAAAAGTGTCTAAGTATTGTATAGATGTAGGATTTTGTTAAGAAAACATAACATTCTTTTCTAGCAATCTAAGGACTTAGATGCTTAGAATGTAACTAGTTTATCTCAAATCCTTCATCGTTAAACTGGGTAGACGACCAGTTTCCTACGCTAGATAACCCTCTTAGTTGTTTGTCAACTTTTATAGATGTCATCATCGTAGAGTACCAAAAAATAAAATACCAAATATAGTGCACTTTCAACTTTCTTGTACTTGTAGCTATGTTAAGGGCACTTGTCAAAATCAAAAGATTTGACAACGATGATGAAACACATGTTCTATGATTTAGATCCTTTCCTAAGACCATGAATGATCTACATAAGCTTCCAAATCACGTGTTTCTTGCCCTTCATTACATAACCATTAAGATGTTCTATGCAGATGATTTCCTCAAGACTTCTACCAAAGAGAACTGTCTTGACAATCATAACACATACATCCTAATTTATGTAGGCTACCATAGACAATATAATACAGATCGATTTAGGCAAAATGGCAGGTAAGAAGAAGATTCTCTCTGGGCATAACCCATTAGCCATTATTCTAGCCTTTTAAGATCCATGTTTACACTTGTCGATTCACTAGCTCCCACTGGCTTAAACAGTTTATGGTAGTGTCGCAAGTCTTGTAGACATTCTTTGTGTATCTATGATTACTATTCTGAATCTATCGTCTTTTAAAAAACGATTATCGGAATAAGCCAATGCGTTCTTGTAGTTACAGGGATTAGGTTCAAGTTGATCTAAGAGTGAGTCTAAAAACTCTCTTAGGTCCATGAACTTATCATGTTCGCAAAGAACGCTCCCACTACGACATGACTCTTACAATCATAGGTACAACGTCTATCTGAATGAGCCAATGTATCCTTGTAGTTACAGGGATTAGGTTCAAGTTGATCTAAGACTGAGTCTGACGACTCCCTTAGGCCCATGAACTTATTATGTTCGCAAAGAACGCTCCCACTACGACATGACTCTTACAATCATAGGTACAACGTTGTTTTCCTTAGTGCACAGGTTTCCAATGGTATGACTTCTTGGTTAAGATGGAAAATAGATATTCTCATTATCTTGAGAATCATCAAGTCTGTTAGGCTTGTAGTTCTTCTCATAATCTTCATCCAAATCTAGTATTCGTATAAACAAATACCTTTTAGTTCTGAAGAATTTAGAACTTATACCATTTCTATCATTTGGGATAACCTTAAAACACACCTCAGTACATAACTCCAATTACTTGGATACCTTTTCCAAGACATGTGTTGGAATGACTCCACACCTTGAGATGTGTTGGACTAGACTTACCTCTAGTCCACAACTCGTGTGTCGTAGAAGGTACTGATGCCATGGTAGTTTCTTTAAGGTATAACTCGTTGTTTCCAACGTATATCCCATCAATGATAAGGTGTTATTGAGTAAAACTGTTCATATATCGAACTTATCATAGAGAGACTTCGATATCTTCTTATATGACAATCCCATTCTTTAGAAGAATGCTCGGAGTAGTCAACTAGGATTTAACTCCCACTACTGATCTTAACTCATTGCTCGTCTCTTATGGTATAAACCAATTAGACTTGCTAGTCTTTCTATGTTGCATCTCTATAAGTATTCTGAATCAAATGATTCTAACTTATAGTGCATCAACTAGACTTTCTTGACTTTCAAGCTTTTAACAAACAAGCTACTAAAATCACTTGAGTTAGATAAAATCAGTTTGAACAATCTCTAAGTACTTTCTTGGCCTTATGTCTAAGTGCCACAAATACTTTATCGTTCATAGTTTAAGAAGTTGAACGGTTGTGTAAAGCTCAATTTTGTTGCATTTATATTGTTTAGATTAGATACTATAATGTTTTTCTATGGTACTATGATAAATGTTCGAATCACATTTTTCAATAATGCACGCATTATAAAATGACATCGAACATTGCTCAATCATATACAAGTTTAGAAACTGAAACTGAATTCTTTCTAAACAGAATTGTACCAACAAAATATTACTTATCAAATCAAAACAATAAAGTGAGCATAAATAAATAGCTCCCACTGCAACAACTGCCCAACTGGATTTGGAACTCTCTTTTAGAAGTTGCATTGCTACCTAAGTCATTGTCCTTCTAATGAAGAGGTCAATCCGACTTATAATGCATCTCCTCTTTGCTTCTTCACCAAAATTTTTCTTGTCTTTCTTGCTTTCTAGCAGACATTGATGACAATTCAACTATTCTCTCTTTTCATTGCTAGTCTTCTGTTTGATAAAACTAAGACATAGAAAAGATGTAGCTTTAATGAATTCGTCAACCATCATGTTATCTTCCTCCAACAGTAATAAAGTGAATATAATGCTGAAGGTTTCCAACTTTTCAGTAACAACCTTCTTATAGTCACATCTTATTACGATTGTCGATGAACTGAGTATAGAACTATTTGAGTAACCGAATCATAAGATTCTTCAAAACATTCTTTCTCTGTTGGATTTTCAATAAAATCTGGACAACGTCCTCATTGGATATCCCTTTAACATCGGTATGTACCAAGACTTGTCCTACTACTTCCAAGAAAGTAGCTTGACATTCTTCCTTAAAGAACTTGTTGAGTACATGCATAAAATGCATTCTCAAACTTTCTTTGTGAAGCGTTGTCGAGGAAATGGAGATCATAAATTTGGTGAATACAAATTTCAAACTTTTAGCAATGAGAATCGTATCCATTTACATTTCCAGTCTACTAAATTTTGGCCTTCGAGTTTTCTTTCAAGATCACGGATAATGGATAAAGCGACATAATTGATATTGACTGAGAAAAAATAAAAGGTATCCCTCACACAACCATACATGATAAAAGAATGTAAAAACCATAAAACATTCGAGAATCACATATGCTATTAAAACGCTAAATAAACAAGCACCAAAAGATGTCATGGATTATTTAGATTTTAAAAAGTTTTTCTTGGTCACAATACCGACAGATAGTCCAGAGACCATAAGAATGGCATGGCTGCCTAATATTGCCTAAGCTAGTACCATAATTCTAGTCCTCAAGAATCTTATCTCGCTTTGAATACTCCTCTAAAGAAAGGTCGCACGCCACTCAACAAGATTCTAAGACCATGGTTAACATCTTTTAAACAATGCTCACTTCATGATAATATTGCTCCCACTGGTCACAATATTCCTTCAGAAATATGCCTTTCATTTAAAAGAACCATTTTAGTTATTCAAATCTTATGAAATAAATCACAATTTATCCTTTCCATGAACCATGGTACTCCGGATAAAAAGGATTAAATAAAATATATACCCCATTTGAATAAATCAAATATTTAGGGTATAAAAATTAGGTCAAGACCACACATTGGGCCTTGCCTATTAATCGGGCCACCTAAAACCCTAATTAGGGTTTCGCCCTAAAAAAAAAACAACTAGCCGTCGCCGCCTTGTAGGGTTCCGCGCCCCCGCCGTCTTCATCGGGCTGCCCACCCGCCGCCGAGCACCGGCAGCCACCACCGCCAACCATGCCGCCGACAGCTGCTCTGCCGCCGGCCTGCCCAGCCGCCACCGACGCCGCCAGCCTGGAGCCGCCACTGCAGCGCCGCAGCTGCTGCTTCACAAAGCAGCCGCCACCGCCGCCGCTTGCCGCCGACCAGATCTGCGTGCGGCCGAGCCCGCTAGGGTTTCGGCCGCCGCCTAGGTCTCTCTCGCCGGTCTCGTTCTTCGTCTTGTTTGATCCATCGTATTACATTTCTTTGTATTCTAACTATTACATTTGTTTACAAAAGAAATATACAAGGGAAAAACAAAACCTAATCTACCACGGTCAACCCCCGTGGGTTTACAATAAAACGAAGAACAACAAGATTCAACAATCACGCAATATTGCAAGCATGAAAACAATCATCCATCACATTTTTCAAACATAGATCTACATAATTAAAACACATATGTAGAACATAACAATATAGATCTAGAATATACTATCATAGATCTACAATATTCTTGATCTAGAATATTCTCTCTTGGATCTAGAATAAAATTTCAAAGATCTAGAATATTCTCTCAGATTTAGAATATTCTTATAGATCTAGAATATTCTTTCTTGCAACTATATTAAAAATAGATCTAGAATATATTCTATAGATCTTGAAATATTCTTTTCGTAGATCAAGATATTCTTTACTGATCTAGAATAAAATTCATAGATCTAGAATATTCTAATGCAGATCTAGAATATTCACTTACGGATCTAAAATATTCTTCACGGATCCATAAACATTTGAAAAAACCAGATTAAATCCACACAATCAGAGCCTAAAAGCATGGCTCTGATACCAATTGTTGGGGATAATCGCAGCGGAAATTGCAAATTAAATAAATCCACAAAAGAATCTATTTAGGAGATTATGTGGACCGATTCAATTTCATGCTTGAACATGTAGAGACATATTATTGCGCAATTAGTCACATAATTTAGAATTAAATTATGACGTTGAATACTTACAATTATGATTCTCCAAAGAATCGAAGTGGCTCGCTACTTCTCCACGTGTAGATCTTGAAGCTTGATGTTGATTGCAAGACCAAAGATCTTCTAACCTATGACCCTTGACTCTATAGATCTAAATTCCTTGTGGGAGGAATCTCTTAGAAATTATAAGGATCTTGAAGGAGAAGACAAGAAAAACCAAGAACACACAAAGAGGAATTTCGAGTTCCTCTATTAGAGAGAGAGGGCCGAAAATTCCAAGTGTGGAGGCTAGGGTTTTGTGTTGTGTGTTTTGTCTCCTCTCCTTACATCCTTATTTATAGAGTTTATGATGGGCTAGGTTAGGGATCTATGGGGCTTGGATTGGGCCTCCCCAATTGGACCTTCTTTACTAATTAAATTATAACCCATAATTCAATATAAGGCCAATGGAATATTTCTTGTGCCACTATCGAAGAAATACTGACCGCCCATCCAATCCGTGATTACAAGCAATCCGGGTTAACCTCTTTAATATATTATTTCCCGTGTCTAAGACTTTCTATATCCATTAATTAATTTGTAGTCTGCTATAGACTTTAAATTAATTAATATCTTTTTATTTCCAAGAGTTTGTCTAGTACGAGATGTATATCAAAATATACTTTTCCTTTTCTATTTATTCTTGGATTAAATCCAAACCGGCCGGGTTTCCGAATAATAGAACTTCTCTCGAACACCTCTTGGGGATATAGTCAAACCACGCAGGCACACGATTCAATGTAATAATAAAACTGACACCATACTAGTTATTAATTACTACTACCCAAGATATCAGGAATATTGGGTTACGAAAAACCCGCACCTATTGATAAGTCAAAGCAGCGTATGATTAAATAACGTGTGTCCTATATTATTACAAAGATTAGGAAATATTAAATCTCCAAGACATCGTCTTACAGTAGATAGCAACAAAGACGTGTCTATACTTTAGATCCATTCAATGCTATACCACACCAGTGTCACTAGTCATTCTCAAGGTAAAGACGACTTTCGGATGGACACTGCAACCTTTCACGATAGGTAGCCAAAGCCTATCTAGGTTGTGAAAAAGTTTTACTTCTACAAGGTACCGGTTGGGCCACCTACTGTGATGACCTGTTCCACGACCCAACCTTCAATGTAGAAGACTTAGACTGATTTTACTTTCCGGCGCTTTAATTATATAATTTAATATATAATTAAATACGGTCAATGCCCATTAAAGTAAAATACTCAGTATGAAGAAAATATTTATTATTCTCATTAAATGAAGAATGTTTACAATATACAAGCAATTTATCAAATTCAAAATAAACTCGAAAAATGCTTTTTAGTATATATGTTCCAACACTGCATGCTCCGTATTTATAGGCGTTGAAGTGGGCCCAGCGAGGTATAGATAGTCTTTGTTTCCCTCAGCTATTGACTCCCTTCTTCTAGCCATTACTTTCCCTTCATCTGCTCACTTTCCTTCATTTCCTTCGTCTAGTCCATTTCCTCCGGCTTCTCCTGAATCTAGCGATTATGTCACACACCTGGCTTAAAAACTGTGTTAGACCCAGCAAAATATAGTGTTTTTCACCACTTAACCGATGCATGAAATTAGCCTTATCATAGTGCATAATCAATATCGTATGCTCAATACTAACATATATAGATTAAGAAATAGTATTTTATCAAGACCTAGTCTTTCAGTAGATAGCATAAAGACACGTCTTGCTGTTAGATCCGTTCAGTGCTATACCACACCAATGTCATCTTATTTCATTAAGGCTTAGAAATATGCGGACTGACATTGCAACCTTTCACGATAGGTAGCCAAATCCTATCTAGGTCGTGAAATTCTTCTTTTTCTTTTGCAAAGCATTGCATAGATCTGACCGTGTTACCTTAAAGTGGACGTCGAACACAACCGGTATACCAAACCTAACAGTAACACACACCACCAATCCAAGCTCTCAATTCCTCCTATTTCCTCTTAATTTTGGAGCTCAAGTTGAAAATCCACCTCCACTTAGCTTTGCAAATTAGTTGAAATTAGAGGTTAGACTCCTCCATAAACTCCTTAATCTTGTTTCTAAGCATAGTAGTGATGTTAATTGATTTGATTCTTGTTGTGGGAGTCGAAATTAGGGTTCTCGAGTTTGGGGATTTTGGTGCTTTGATGTTTTTGTGTAAATTGGCTATGGAATTATGCAATTGGAAGTATGCTATGATATTTAAGCATGAAAGTGATAAAAAAAAATAGCTAATTTGAGGATGATTTGTGACCATATGCCATTTCCAAGGGTTTTAAAGTTACCTTCTTGATGGTTTGATATTATATAATGTTGGGGTTGATCTTGTTGTGAAGTTTGATGTTGGTTATTGATGCTTAAGCAAGCTGGAAATTATCAAAAAGGATTGGGTGAAAGGGGTTTAGATATTGGTTGTTATTAAAAGGTTTAGAATTGAAGTTTTATCTTCAAGATGTTAAAGTTTTGAGTTTAATCTTAAATTAAATTTGATGTCCCATATTTTTAAAAATTAATTAAGTTTGTTTTATGGAGAAAAAAATGGAATTGTGAGGCTTATATTTTTGGGACAACCGGGTATAGCTTTCATTTTCTGAAACTATTGAATAGTATTATTAAATTACTTTGCTTCTTTTTGCTATAAATGAAGTTAGAAATCTTTTAACTTGCATGCATATTATATTTGGCTTATTTTGTGATAAAGGGAAGAGTATGGAAAGTGAAATAGATAGATATGATGATTAGACTTTATTTGGGTTTATTTATAAACTGTGTATGTGATTGTTTGAAAAATTAGGTGAACCGAGTGCAAGCACAAGCGATAAGGGAAAGGGGCACATCCATGGTTGATTAAACAAGTAATAGAGTTTTTGTCGACGTGTACAAGTAGTGTACGTGTGTTCTAGAATTTAATTTCTTTAACTTTGATAAATATTACTACTTGTTTGTGTGGATTGTATACTTCAAGGTAAAGTGACAGAAACGGTGATATTGAAAGAGGAGATACTAAAATTGTGGTTTGGTATTTCTTATGAGATGCAAGGTGATTTATATAGTTATATGTGTTGAATAATGTGAAAGTTGATATGAAATAGTTGTGTTAAGCCCCATTGCTTGAATGAATCACAGGGTATAGTTGGCATGCCATAGGACAGCAGTACTGCACACATGTTGATCATTCGTCTTCTGGATAACCGAAGCGATGGTCTATATGATATGTTGATAGTTGACATGTACCCTATATAGGTAATATATGACAGTTGCCTTACGATAGGCCATATGGGAGATTACAGTGTCCGCTACGGACGTACATGATAGACGCCCTCATCGGGGTACTTATAGTGTCCGTGTACCCGTGTCCATCACAAAACAAAACTTGGGGGCTGAATGTGATATCCGTTTTAGAAATAATATTTGGTGCTTTAAATTCTTTAAATAGTTATGCTTCTTACTGTATAATTATTTTGATTAAAGAAAGTGTCTGTTGTAAAGGTGTTGTTTAATTGCAAACGCTATGTGATTCGAACTTGTATATTGATGCCGGTATAGATCGATTATGTGTTGTACGACATTCCAGGTAATAAAGTGTTTACCTTGTGATAGTACATATTCATTGATTTGACAATCGTGTCAGTAAATGATGATATGTATTGTTTTATTGCTACTGTACGAAACTGTTAATGAATGTTGGGGTGATCGTTTTCTTCCAATGTATTGGAATGTAGCTTATACAATAGTGTTGTATGCTAAATGTTTGCAAAAAGGAAAAAAAAAGTTATACAGGTTAAATAAACAGGTTTTAGTTTATCGATCGCACCGAGATGTGACACCACTTGTTTGGTTAAAACTAACCGAGTAAGGGGTGTTACATAAAGTCTATCGAGAGTTTGGATGAAAATAGTTTGGATGAAAATAGTGTTGTATGCTAAATGTTTGCAAAAAGAAAAAAAAAGTTATACAAGTTAAATAAACAAGTTTTAGTTTATCGATCGTACCGAGATGTGACACCACTTATTTGGTTAAAACTAACCGAGTAAGGGGTGTTACATGTTTGGTATCAGAGCCCAGATTTAGTTGATTCTCAGGCTTTAGTTTAGTCTTTAATACGTATAGAAGCATGCCACATAGGTTTGAAATGTCTGTGACTTGACACTACTGCCATTTTAATAGGATCGAGATGTCAGGTGAAGAAGCCTCTAGTCCTTTACAGGTTTCTTCTGAGTCTTGAGTCTGAGTCTGAGGGGGTCCCTTTAGCCGACGTTGCTGCTCCTATGGCGGTTGCAATGCATCAGATTGCTAGGAATGTGTCACCAAGTCAATCTTCAATCGTTAAACAGATGCATGAATATCACGCGGAGGAATTCAGAGGTAGACTAGATGATAACCCAACCAAGGCTGAGTACTGGTTGGAACAGTTAGAGCGAATATTTGGCTGCATGACTTGTACACCAGATGAAAAGTTACAGGGTGCAACAAGACTTTTGAAAGAAGAGGCTCACAGGTGGTGGGCCAGTGTGACTCGTGCTACTCTCCCAGAAAGGTTAACGTGGGATTCTTTTTGAATAAATTTAGGGAGTGCTATGTTGGGGAGCAGTACTTAGAAGACCGACGACAAGAATTTCTACAGTTAGTTCAAGGTAGAAGGTCTGTTCAACAGTACGAGATTGAGTTCCGACGTCTTTCGCGATATGCACCAGAGATAAATTATTCAGATGCTGATATGTGTCGGAAGTTTAGAAGGGGTCTGAGGAGTATTATCCAGGCTGGACTAGTAGGATTGGAGACATCTGTGACATCTCTAATCCAAATTATGCCTTATTCTGCATATTCATATATTTTAATGTTATTTAGGTATTTATATTGTTATAAGAGTAAGTATTGAATAAGATGGTAGTTAATAAATTATGGGGGGCGTGCCTAGTCCGAACTATATATGTTGCCTTTATACCTATATATATGTGCATACACATAAGTTTTCACATAAGATGAAAACTGTTAAGTATGTAATATATGTAGTTAAGCTTCAAAATTAAAATAATATAATGTATTACATGGCTTTGTATATATATGTACGTATAAAATTGGTGATAGCCTCCCAATTCAAAAAGCTATATCTATATAAATAAAAAAATAGACAAATGAACTAAAAGGATTAAAATACATAGCTATGTGACTACCCATATTTGACAAGTATTGGTAGAAACACGTGTCTATCCAAATTATGAGTTGTCTACACATTTCCAATATAGAATACATTTCTATTTATTTTATAAAACTTAAAAAAAATTATAGTTACATTTGCCTGACAAAATCGCATAAATATATGTTACAACTAGTTCAATGAGTATAACATAAGAATGGAGAAATTGTCAAAAGAAGCGTACCAATGCTATTTATGTAATAGTACTAATTTATCAATAAAGAAGTTTTACACCGCCTTCATTTATATACAAATATACTACACAAGTTTAGTGGTAGGAAGGAGAAATAGAGAGGAAGTCAGAAGAAATACATAGACATATTATGGCCAAAATTATAGCGGAAGAAAATAAAAGGATCAAGGATGCAGCTAGTGGAATCAAGGGTTCAGTTAAACTACTTACTATGATCAGGTGTGTATAAATCATACTTTTAATTTTATATATTTTATGTGATTGATTGTTATGTGTTAAATTAGAGTGAATGTTTGAATTATATGATGTGAGCCTGAAATAGTTATGTGTTATTTGATATTGATGGTTTAATATGACGTGGATATGTTATTTGTGCAATGGATATGTTTATCTGTAGTATTGGAGCTAATTGATGGAATATATGGATATGTTTGATGTACGGTGTTGGAATTATTAGAATCATTGGATTAAAAAGGATCTGTGACAGTCATGCCCTGAGTCTGATATCAATGGCAATGGACCTACGGGTCATATACAATGGCAATGGACCTACGGGTCATATATACAATGGCAATGGACCTTCGGGTCATATATATGTATACAATGGCAATGGGACCTCCGGGTCATATTATACAATGGCAATGGACCTTCGGGTCATATA